>NC_052572.1:23598732-23641232 GCF_016699485.2 Gallus gallus | reverse complement strand
CACTGAAGGCTGCATACTAAAATTTTTCTTTGATGGGAAATTTACATCTTACCACTTCACAGACTGCCATTTTGAGTCTGGCTCTCAGTGGTGACACCACATCTCATCATGGTGATGATGCAATCCAGGAAACTCACTTTCATCATTGTATAGGTTAAGTAGGTCCTGACAAACTTGCACATGCATTCATTTTCCTGTGTGAGCATTCATGGGATCCACCTGGTGCAAATGTTTCAATATTCCAATGTTGCCACCACCATTTCCAACAAATCGAAGCCAATACTCAGCTCTATGCACAGTTCCCTGGTTGTAATCCACCAATTTATATAAACAAGCTGATAGAAATGCCCTTCATTTCATGGTGTGACAGCTGTCCATGGCCATATGGAATACGGCTTGTCTTTCACGTTGCTGTTGCCACTGCTGAAACACCCACCCACTGCCTCACTGTCTTCAGCAAGGGTAGATACATTTCAGCAGGTGCCATTTTTCCCCACATGGAGGAATTCAATTCCACACCTTTGCTTCATTCACACTTCCAATGTCAGATGCTACTTTGTCACATGGCAACAAAATGTCACGGAATGTTGGTGGCATGGCAATAGAGGCTGAACTTTCCCACCAACATCTGCCTCTGACATCATGGACCAACATCATAAAATAGACGGCACTGCTTTCAGAGCAGCCTTTGTATTAATCCAAAGTCTTGGAGTTAGTCTGGGATTATTAAAGTTTAAATGTGGTTTAAATATGTCAATACTTTAGATGGGTGTAATTCTTTAGAAATTATATTTGCCACACAAACATACCTCCCATTCTTTTCAAGGATTTCAACCAGTACGTTTCCTTCAGCATTTACCTGTTTCTTGAAATACGTTAACAGCTGCCAGAATTCATGGACATCCACAGGGATGTCCTAAGCATTAGGACATTACAGCCTTCTGCATTTTATTGTGCCAAAAGTTCTGAAAATTTTATCTGGAAGTCTTACAAGATATTTTTATGATCAAACCATGATGTCAGAGACCAATAAAACAAGAGTTTCATGTTTACTCTTAAACCTAATATCCACAAATTCCTACATGGGCCAAGAAGAGTCTTCCTCTACACTATGTTTGCAAACTACTGCCCATAGTCTTGTAAAATAAAACATACCTGCAAGGTTGATCTGTTCTGAAAGCAATGAGTCCTATTTTATGCCCTGTAAAAGGTGCTGAAAAGTCTTTGAGAAGTGGCTAGAGAAGTCCTCTCATTTCAGTTTTAGCCAATAAGTCTATGCACTATTTAAGCATTCAAAGTCCAACATAGATCTGTTCTTTTTATTCTCTACCTGCATTCGGTAGGTATAAAGAGAGTAAGTCAAACATTTCTGTAGTTTAATGTATTTTCTTTGGGAAATCTGCAGTAAGGAGCACAGGAAGCATAGGACCATTCCAACACAAAGTTCTTCATCCCAACTTTCCTCAAAACTCCAAAAGCTCAATGACTCTGCCTATAAAAAAAAAAGTTCTCTTAATTTGGCCCCTCTTCAGGGAGTAGAAAAAAGATGAATAAAATTCAGTTTCTAACTCCTTTAACTTCAGGTATTCACAGTCTTCCTCCCCTGCTCCAAGAACTACAACCCTACAGCCTTTGAAATATCACAACAAACATCACAGCTTCTTAAAGCTAACCTAGAAAAACACATATTTACTGCAGCTAATCCTGTGAAAATTACTAAAGGGAGGATATAAGAAAGGCTATAAGGAAGAAGTGGACAGATTCTTTAACAATCTGTTGTGGTAGGACAAGGGAAACGGTTTCAAACTAAAAAATGGAAGATTTAGATTGGATATATGAAAAAAAGTTTTTATGATGGGGTAGCTAGGAACTGGAACAGAGAACTGGTAGATACCCCATCCCTGGAGACACTCAAGGTCAGGCTGGACCAGGCTCTCAGCAACTCATATAGCTGCAGCTGTCCCTGTTCATAGCATGGGAGATGGAAGTGACAACCTTTGAATGCTCCTTCTAACTCAAATGATTCTATGTTTCCATGATAAACAGAAGAGATTAGACTACCTTTGTGTCAGAGCGTGAGACCACGATGAGATTATTACTCTCTCAATGACATACCCACCTTAAAACACAACTTTTCCCCTCACAAGGATCTATTCATGTTAGAAAATTATTACTTAGGTTATGTAAGTGATTTCTATTTCTACTCTACCATCATCCACTAGAAATAATAAAAAGCAATTTTGCTTTTATGATTTTTTTGGATCTCTTTCCCCTCTGATTTGATTTTCAGCCTTGGAAATATCTGTCTTTTGGCCATAAAGCTTTTTCTTCACAATTCAATCTTTATCCTAAAGTTTTGAGATAAGAGTTCAAATTTGAAGATATTTTAATGATTTTAAGAAGTTAACAAAATCACTGTAAGTAGTAAGTTATTTAAAAAGTTATACAAAAGAGACTGTCACCAGCTAATAGGATTGTATATATTACACTTGGATCAGATGTTATTTAAAAAAAAAAAAAGTACGTGAGAAGGAATTTAATTTTACACATTTTTACATTTTACATGTCCTCTTCTGCTTCCTGGCAAGCTTTACAGATCAGTGGAATATCAGAAAGTATGTAAGAGCTTTTGGTTAGAGACACCTGGTATATAATCTAGGTATGAACTAATGACTGAAATTTTCCTTTAGTTTTTCCCCTTTTAAAATAAGCCTACTAACCCAAAATTCTCAAATCTTTCCTCTCCTTTCACACTTTGAAATAAATAAGAAATGTAAAATGTGGCAAATAGCACGCTACTAATAACAGGTGATTTTCACACTTCAAGCCTCTGTTTATAACAGATCTTTTCAACCTACAGACTGCCACATAAATTTTCAGTGAAGACTCTCACATATTCAGTTCAAATCTACTCATAATAATCATGTTTTCCTTAGTTATTCTTCTGGACTCTGAAGCAGAAGTCTATGGCCCTAGCATAAATAGCAAAGTAATAACCCAAACAAAGTAAGAACATTTCACTAGCTTCTCCCAGTCTTTCAAAATGAAAAAAAAAAAAAAAAGGAAAAGTAATTCCTTAACTACCTACTCCATACGATTATGATTTACTTCCTCACCTTTTCCCCTTTTACTCCCCACTGCCAAACCTGAAGAAATAAGTAAACAAATGATAGTCCAGTACAGTAAAAAAGCTGGCCACTGCTCAACAGAGATCTGTTCTCTGCCCCCAGCATACATCCCTGCCAACACTCATGCTCAAACAATTATCTCCATGAGCCAAATTCAGCTCAACAAACCAGGAAATTAACAAAGTAAGGGGAAAAAAAAGCTGTCAGTTTTTCTCCTGCATTAAGGAAATTGAGCAAGCTCAGCAAAAGATTTGAGACTAACGTCAGAGACCAGAGAAGTGGAGAAGGCAGGGCCCAGAACGAGAACTTCAAATTTAGGGTAACACCAATTTCCCAAGAGACTACAGTCCTAATCTATTCAGGGTGCAGATTTGCAGCATACTGTTCTAACGCTTCTACTGAAGAAGGGCTTCTACTGAAGAAGGGCTTCTACTGAAGAAGGGCTTCTACTGAAGAAGGGCTTCTACTGAAGAAGGGCTTCTACTGAAGAAGGGCTTCTACTGAAGAAGGGCTTCTACTGAAGAAGGGCTTCTACTGAAGAAGGGCTTCTACTGAAGAAGGGCTTCTACTGAAGAAGGGCTTCTACTGAAGAAGGGCTTCTACTGAAGAAGGGCTTCTACTGAAGAAGGGCTTCTACTGAAGAAGGGCTTCTACTGAAGAAGGGCTTCTACTGAAGAAGCCTCAGAGGAAAGATGAGATTCCTCTCCTTTCTCATTTCCCAAAGGTACATAAGTTCCTTCCCTGTTCCTTATATGTCATCTCCAGCACTCTCATCTGGAGGAGCATCACTAGCAACAGCAAGCAAAGCTACCCCTCTGACCAGAGTCATACGAAGAACATGGGAGTTCTTAAGTTAGACAAACTAAAATCAAATATGCACAGTGGACAGCACAGCAAAAGGCTTTCTTTAATCTTTTATCTTCTGTTAGACACAAGTTTTTTTACATAATGAAATTAAGAACATCCGTACTATGTAGATGAAAACTTAACCACTTTTCTGAGCCACATAAACAGGCAGGAACTAATAATGAAATTCCAAATAAAAGTGGTAAAATAAAAACAGTGCAAACACACACTACTACTCTTGGTATGTTTTCCCCATCTCCACCAATACCCAACAAAACAGGTTATGCACAAGCTAGAATGCTACCAGTGAGCTTAAGCCAACAGATGAAGACTGCTCTCAGTCTTCTTTTTAGAAAAACCAACATAGGAAGCACTTCCCTGGCTGAACTGAGTGAGCTCAGTGAAACTCTGAAGATCAGAGAAGGTCAGCGTTTCTCAATTTTGCTATTAAATAGCTTCACTAATGAAAGAGCATGTATTTATACACCTGAGGGTGCTGAGGGAGCAGGAACAGGTGACTGTCAACCCACCACCTAACCAGACTTCAGCAAAAGTTAGACACTATCTCAGCATCTTCCTGGAAAAGCTGGCAGCCTGTGGCTTGAATTGGTACACTCTTTGCTGGGTAAAGAACTGGCTGAAGGGTCAGGCCCAGAGAGTAGTGGTGAATGGAGTTAAATCCAGCTGGCAGCTGGTCATGAGTGGTGTCTCCCAGAGATTGGTACAGGGGCCTCTCCTGTTCAATATCTTTACTGATGATCTGGACAAGGGGATTGAGTGCACCCTCAGTAAGTTTGCAGATGACACCAAGCTGGGAGGAAGCATCAATCTGTCTGGGAGTGGGAAGGCCCTGAAAAGGGATCTGGACAGGTTGGATCACTGGACTGAGACCAATGGGATGAAGATCAACAGGACCAAGTGCTGGGTCCCACACTTTGGCCACAACAACCACAGCCAATGCTACAGGCTTGAAGTAGAGTGGCTGAAAGACTGTATAGAGGAAACAGACCTGTGGGCATTGTTCGATGCTTGGCTGAATGTGAGCCAGCAGTGCGCCCAGGCAGCCAAGAAGGCCAATGGCATCCTGGCTTGTATCAGAAGTAGTGCTGCTAACAGGAGTGGGGAAGCGATCATTCCTCTGTACTGGTGACCAGTGGTGAGGTCACACCTTGAGTACTGTGTTCAGTTCTAGGCCCCTCACTACAAGACATAGAGGTCCTGGAGCTTATCCAGGGAAGGGCGGCAAAGCTGGTGAGGGTTCTGGAGCACAAGTCTTATGAGGAGCAGCTGAGGGAACACAGATTATTTAGTCTGGAGAAAAGAAGGCTCAGGGGAGACCATATAGCTCTCTACAACTACCTGAAGGGAGGCTGTGGTGAACCTCTTCTCTTGTGTATTAGTGATAGGACTAGAGGTAGTGGACTCAAGTTGCACTAAGGGAGATTCAGGTTGGAAGACAGGAAAAACTACTTCTTTGAAAGAGTGGTCAGGTGCTGGAAGGAGCTATCCAGGGAGTGGTGGAGTAACCAAGCCTGGAGGAGTTCAAAAAACACTTAGATGTAGTACAGAGAGACATGGTTTAATGTGAAATACTGGTAATAGGCAGATGAGTGGACTGGATGATCTTGGAGATCTTTTCCAATCTTGGCACTTCTATGATACTATGATCTCTTCAAAACTAATGTTAACATTAACCATAGTGTATTAGCATATATACTAAGAACACAAAACTCAAAGATGACAAAATGTAGTGAGTAGACAATGAAATATTTACACTGACTTTGTTCCAATCTAAAGATCAATACTAGTATAACTGCACAAAGTACAGTTTTTTGTTGTTGTTAGTTGTAGTATAACTAACTATGTATTAACATCATGCACATTTACAGCACAAGTAATTCAACGTCTGCGGTAACATTGGTGCTGTAGAGAGTGAAGTATCTGGTCCCAAATTTGCTTATTACTTATGCATATCCTTGGATTCAAGGAGGTTACATAACCTCACTTGCATTACACTTTTAGCCTAGGGGGAAAAGTCAAGAAAGAAAGGGGAAAAGAAACACAGTACTTAACACAGGTATCAACAGCTGCCATACGCTCTAACTTAGATCAGATCTCCAGTTTACACGTTAATTTTCTTGATAGCGTGAAAATCATCAAAAAAGATTATTTTTATCGAGTCAAATTGTGATACAACCACATACAAGTATATAGATCATTCTAACTCTTCCTACATCTACAGCTTATAGACCCGAGTCACCATGACATTTTCATGTTAACTTTGATCAGTTAACTTCAAGGTTAACGTTGCAGGCTTGGCGTTTGTCAGAAATTGTTACTGAGAAGACAATGAAAATCATTTACAGGGTGTTGAAGAAGTCAGAAAGTTGTTTCAGCTTAAAAATAACTTCCTCTTAACACTTTATAGCATCTTTTCATTTGATTAAAAGCAACAATATTCAAGTTCTACTTTGGATGTCCCTCCATCTCCAGGGTTTGGGATTTTTTTTCCAGACTGTCACCAGCTGTTTTCCTGATCTTGCAGTCCAAGATCCTGCAAATATTTTATTTTTCAAATCTTTCCATAGCAACAGCTGACACTGCTGTTTTCCTCCACTAAGAAAGACTGCTTTAGTAGGGCATTAATGAACACCAGCAGTCAGTGGTAACATGCAGCAGGGCAGACATACCAAAGAATGGAATAATCCTTTAAATGCAGCCAGGATGAAAGCTGTTAACTTGTGAACTACTCAAAAAGCAGATGATGCTGGCTGGGGCAAAGGATTTGCTTTAGTACTACTGGAAGCAACTTGGTTGAAAGCAAAGAAGGGAAGAGAAACTGCACCTGCAAAAGAACTGAAAGAGAATCTCTGGTAGGCTGAAGAGTATACTTATAAGTAGAAAGTTAATCAACTCACTCTGAAGAGATTCTGGAACAGTAAAAATTCTGAGAGTGGCACAAAACAGAATGCAACAGAATTTGAGGATTTTAAGTATAAATGAATCCCAGAACTTCACTTCTAGACATGGAAGAATAAGAAACGGTGCGTCTAGTGGGGCAGCAACCACCACACCACCTTAACTCTACTAATCCCTGTTAGAAACAGATCTGAAGAGCAAGATGGAAGTGTTACAATGCTGATCAAAGTTGAACTAAAGTCCTACTATGTCTGTAGTTGGTTCACAGTGGATTAGGAAAAACACCGATACAGTTTAAGGAAAATAGTATGGGTCTCCTGATCCTGAATGGGCACTCCACTTACACAATGTATACAATTTAACAATACACAAAGTCAAGCTAATACATATTAGGATTGTTAGTGCTGCTGTAACATCTTCTATACACTAAGTGTTACCATAGAATTGTGTTTGTTTTTATTTTCCTCCCTGTAGATTCTGATTCAGCACACAAAATTAGTATTTCTAACCTTTAAAGACCATCTAGTCCAACTCCCCTGCAACGAACAGAGACACCTACAGGTAGATCAGGTTGCTCAGAAGCTGGTCCAGACAGCCTTTCAATGTCTCCAGGGACAGGGCATCCACCAGTTCCTTGAGTAACCTGTTCCAGTGCTTCACCACCCTCACTGTAGAAAGACCCTTTCCTTATATCTAATCTAAACCTCCCTTCTTTTAATTTGAAACCATGTACCCTTGTGTTATCACAACAGATAATGCTAGAGAGCCTGTCTTTTTCTTTTTCTTTTTTTTTTTTATAGCCCCTCTTTAGATATTGAGAGGCCGCTTTCAGATGTCCTCGGAGCCTTCTCTTCTCCAGGCTGACCAGGCCCAGCTCTCTCAGCCTGTCCTCGTAGGAGAGGTGTTCCACCCCTTGGATCATCTTTGTGACCCTTCTCTGGATGCACTCCAGCAGGTTTACATCTCTCCTGTACTGATGAACCCACATCTGGGTGCAGTACTCTAGGTAAGGTTTTAGCAGCACAGAGCGCTGCTGCTCTCACCCTGCTGGGCACACTTCTTTTGATGCAGCCCAGGATACCACTGGCTTTCTGGGTTATGAGGGCACATTGCTGGCTCAAGTCCAGCTTCCTATCTGCCAGCACCTGCCAGGTTCTTTTCAGCTTGTACTAATAGGGGGGGTTGCATTGACCTAAGTGCAATACCTTGTTGAACCTCATGAGGTTCTCCTGGGCCCACTGCTCAGGCCTATCTAGGTCTCTGGATGGCATCCTATCCTTGGGGCATGGTGATGACACGACACAGCTTGGTGTCATCTGCAAACTTGCTGAGAGTGCACTTGATCACACTGTTGATGATGAAAGTATTAAAGAGTTTTTGTTGTTTTCTTTTTTTTTTTTTTTTTTTCTCCCCCAAATAAGAAACGGAAGAAGAAATGCATAGAACTCAATCTTTTAAAGGTTCAAGCATTACTAATCTAAATTTCCCCCCAATGCAATCAGAGTTTACATCTATTCAAAAAGGTAAACCAAATGAAAGAAATATCATTTTTAAAAAGAATCTATGCAATTTTCAAAAGGGAAAAAAAAAACACCAAAAGCGATATTCTTCTCACAACCATTTACAGAAAGGAAAACGCAATTAAAAAAAGAAGGTTTATGTGCATATTGTTTGCTAGTCCTAAAGTTTCAAAGAAAGTATACATTTAAAAACGTAAGAAAAAAGAAATCCTTCAAAAAAGTAGCAATGCTTCCGGAGAATAGAATCAGATTGCAATTACCCTTAAATTCATTATTTGAATTGTCAACTATATGTTAACAGGTGTTAACTCAGTACTGTATAAATGCAGTTTCAGTGTCTTAATCTAATTCACACAGAGCAGTTTTTACACAGGACAGACAGTAATTCCAGAAGACTGTAGTGGCTTTCAAAAGTAGGGCCATCTCAAGACTTTCTGTATGATGCCAGGAGCACCATAGGAGGTACTTAAAACATATCTAAGTATCTCTGGACTAACAAACAAACCTGTCTGGAACTGGACCCAAATTTATAGAGTGTGCTGTTAAAACTCCAGGATGGAGCTGGTGACAACCCTAGAGTGCAGCTGCACAATGCTCTTGCACTTTGAGAAAGGTTATTTAATTTGGATACAGAGCCAGTGTGTATCAAATACTGCATGCAGCACATTCACCCTCCTGAATCTCTGTGCTCTTGGATAAGCAGCATAAACACATGAAATAGCTTTATCATGCTGACAAAGTATAGCTGAGCAGCTCTGCAGATCATTCCACAATACCAACATGGAGGATATCCCAGTCCTTTCCATTAATTGAGCTAATCAGCAGTTGTTAGGTAAAATCTTCTAATTACAATGAGAACAAAGAAAGGAGACATGAGTTTCTTATCAATTTATTAATAGTAAGAGTCAGAACTGACGCCCATGGCTAATGTGGAACAAGCAAGGAAGCAGACATAATTCACGTGGTAGACAGAAGATGGAAAAAAATTGAGATCTTCACCAGAGATAGCACAGTTCTTAAGTAACCAAGAAAATAAACGACTTTTGTTCTTGAGCTAGTAAGTCACCATGCAGCAATAAAAATTTGCATCCTCTGCAGTATTTACATGTCACTTGCACAAAGTGTATCCTGAGCTCAGCAGTAAAATAATAGAAAATTTAAAAAGTTTAGATTTATATTAATAAAAGAAATCAACTGTACTGTGTAACTTTCAGAACTTTCCTTACTTAAAAAAAGAACCACGATAATGTAAGTTTCTTGGCAACGTAACTTAGAACGGTGATATTTTACAAAGAGAAAAAGCAATAATGTTACCAGTGCTGCAGGTGAAAAAACAATCTTGGGAAGATTCCATAGTTTTAGAAAGGTGGTTTTAAAAAGGGCTGCTTCACAAAAATCAATACACTTTCCCCATAGGTTCATGATGTAAAATTCTATAATCAAGGCTTGTAGATTTGTAATTATGGTATGTCAGCCACATTTAAACAAGAGTGTTAAAAGATTGTTAAAGTTAAACTAACACAATTGCAATGTGAATTGTCTTAGTCTCATTCTAATCTACTGGTGTCACTTCCATTTAACCAGATGGAAACTATGGGCAAATATCAGTGCTATTTTCACATGCCCCAACTTACTTTGTTCACAGTAGTTTTTAAAACCCTTGCTGATCTGAAATGAGTATACGATTTATTTATTTATTTAAAGATCAATTCATTTACCCTGAGGCAGGTTTTTGAGCTTGCACTACTGAGAGTAAGAGTATTTTGAAGTGATTAAATAAGTACTTCTTGTTAGGACATAAATCACAAATGCAACAAATGTTATTAATCACACACATCAAATCTACTTATTTGAATACTGGGTAATGAAAGTATGCAATCACCTGGCTATTAATTTTGTCTGAAAATGCAAGACATTCTCCCCATTAATAGTTAAAGTTCTGTCCATTAATACATAACAAGGAAGAAACACAAAGGTAAATGCATTATCCACAACTACAACAGACAGTCTCCTGAGAAAGGTACACAAAGAATCCGTAATATACACATTAAAAAAAATCCCACATTAAACAGCTGCTTTGTTCTTAGCTCAAAAAAGTGACGAGTTAGATAACTCAAAAGAGTGAGCTACAGCAAGCGATTAAAAACAGACAAATGAAGTGTCAAGAAAGTTCAAAACATTCTAATAGTTCTTGATCCACACTTACTTTGGTATACTTGAACAGTCTAAGCATTGAATGTGCTTGAAAAAAATCAGCTTTACAGACTTAATTCAGTGCAGTTTTCTAAACTGCAAACTCAGAAAAATATAAGGAAAAAATGACTGAAGTATTAAGTCAGTTGTTTTTGGAACCTTTATTAACACTCTACACATTCTCTCACACAGTATGAATAAATACCTATATAGATCCTCTAGTTCCAAATGAGAGGAAAATATGAAAGCTCCCAAATTCACTTGAGTCACATGTACAACAACTGTAGTACAGAGCTTCTAGTTTGAGGAGAGGTGGAGTGGGACAGAACCATGCCTCTTCTTGCATCTGTGTGCAACAGCCACAGAAATGAGCAGCTGCTGCTGTCATTGAGACCTATGAAAGCCAAGCCAGAAACAACCCACATGTTTCAAGTGCTAAGGCTATATAATAAAAGTACAGTTTCTATTGATGCATTGAAGTAACTTAAGGTATAAAACGTTTAATCACAGTACTATTTGGCTGAAAACAGAAACGGGATTTTAAAAAGATTTGCAGGGTTACCAAGAAGGAAACAAGAAAGTTAACTTCAAGCTTTCCCACATGAGCTATAAGGTGCCTTGAAAAACTGTTACCTTTCCTTACAGTAGGCCAGCTACTGCAGAGTACCTGTAGGTCTGTATATTGTTATCACACAAAACTCAAGCTGCGAGTACTCTCTCATTCACACCGCAAACAGCAAATGTGAATCCTGTTGACTGCACTTGAATTCCTCACACCTTTTGTACACAGCTGTGCTGTGAGCCAGCCTCAGCAGGCCTCCTTCAAAAAAACTGTTTTTTCTTTAAGTCTAGTTTATTTTTCATCATATCAACACCCTGAAATACAATGATGTGCGGCCCTCTAAGGAGGAAGCTGTAACACAGCAGCTCAGCTTCAGGTTGGTGTAAGACCATGGCTAAAGGTAAGTCTCTTACAACTTGGAATAGTTTCACATCAGAGGACTGCTCACCTATGCAGCGCTCCTAAACAGTGCTTTAACTTATTAAATATTTTGTTACCATTACCCTTAAGAGGCCACAGTCTTTGCACTAGCAAAGTAGTTTTCAGAAGCAGTAAGGCTTTGCCTGCACTTGTCTTGACCAGCCAAAAGTCTTTCTTCAAGAGCTTAACTACAATTCTGACCAGGTGCCACTTCATGCTTTTGTTCAGCTTGGCAGAACTGAGTGGCATGCCATCATTGTATTGGCTTTCTTTCACTAACAAGTATATTTTAGTAAGAATGAGCTGCTTCTAACACTGAATTAAAAAGGCAGCACAGAAGATCAAACAAGAGCAGAATGATAGCAGAGTCCTTAAAAATCGAGGCACAGGAAGGTGTGGAAATGCCCCAGTGCAGTGAACAACTCACCAATAGCCAAGTAGTGATCAAAGGAGTACAATCCAGAGAGATGAGTAGAACTAGTCTTAGGACAACAAAGAACAATTTTCCAACATGTGTTGAACATATCATATGCAGTAAATTCAGATAAAAGGTGGAGAAAAAAATATTTTATATTATTTATATAACTATTAGTATCATCCTAACTGGACTAATACTTAATAGGAACTTAAGCAGCTTACTTTGTAACTCAGATGCAACAAAATTGCAACAGAATTAAAACAAAAATCCAGGGATTTCCACTTACTAAGTCAACAAAGAAGCGCTACACTAAAACCAAAACAAAAAACAATGAAGAAGAATGTGCTAAACATACATGACTGTTGTACTTGACTCTACACCCAAATCATATTAAATGTCACTCCAAGGACAGAAACATTTGGTTTAGGGTATAAGAGAGTGGAGAGGAAATGTGGGGATGAGAAAGGAAAAGAGCTTGAAGAAAAACAGATAGGTAAGAGATGGGAAGCTGTGTTCCTCTTCCTCCACCAAGATAAGGACACCTCTTTGGTAAGCACTGTGCCACCCTGCTGGGTGAAGAACGCTCGGGCTGGTACGCATCTTCCTACAACTACCATCATGCATTGGCACTACTGCAGCTTGTCAATTTATCAATGGCAGCCTGGAACCTGTCACATCTATCACTACAGTAACTCACCTACTCTTTTGAAACGTTTTTGAATCTGCCCCATAACAGACCCTGTGATGGGGCTCTGGCAGGCAAAGTCCAACTGTAGACAACACAACACACTACTAAGTTCCAATCAGCTCCCTCAGACTCACTGAAACTACAGAAGCAGAGATACTCAAACTAAGAATGTGTAAACTAATCTCAGATCTAGAAGCACTGAGGACAGTGGCATATAGACACCAAGGCAGCTCCATGCACAGTTATCTTTCCTGCATAACTGCAGGAAATTGGGACCACAGAAGTGTTTTCAGGTCCAAAGTGACACAGCCACATGGCAGAGTATTCAACACACAAGCAAACAGGCCTGCACCAGCTCTGACTGGGGACTCATTACTTGGTATACACTTCCCCTGTTTCCCAGTCTACAGACTTGAAGGAAAATCTTGTTCAGGTAGCTTTTGTGATGCTGTATGAAGTAATGGTCATTTGAAAAGCTATTAAGCATTACCACACGGTTCTTTGGGAGAAACTATCAAGCAGCAGCAATAAGCTACTACAGGAACTTCTACAAACTACTTGTCATTTACCAGGTATACCAGTTTCCTCAGAAGACACCACTAAATTACTCCTGTGACCAAATGAAAGAACACAGACTGAAAAAAAAAAAAAAAAAAGATGATAGCCTAAGTAATTGTAGCTTTTCCACACTTCAGAATACTCTGCCTATAAAACACAGACACAGAACATGAAGCACTGAAAAATGCAAAGAATCATTTACAATGCTGCTGCCTAGCCAGGCCAGTAACCATAACCCATGTCACAGAAGGGATGCAAACCAAAAGGCAGCCACCCAGCCATTTCGTCAGACTGCACTAAAAATCCCTGGCTGAAAAACAATGTGAGTCCATGATCTGCACACCTTGCACCGTGACAGGAAATAGGGTACTGGAATCACAACACCGATTTCTTGTTTGCAGCTGCACTTGAGACCCGCTCTGCATTTTGAGACCAGGAACTCAAAAGGTAAAACTCTGTACATGTCACTTTGGGGAAGTCCAGTCTTCCCAACCTATAGGATGTCATGCCCACTTCACTTCTGGGCTTTTACCAACTGAAATAGGTTACAATACAAAGTCAATTGCATGAGACTGTACTACTTAACATCTACTAACTTAACCAACATGCACACCGAAGAGAGTAGTTTCTCTCTTCACTGTGCATATTGGTGGAGCGATTCCCCACGCACCCACCCAGCGCTGTAATAACGGGAATACCTGCTTGACATAACTCACTGGCAAGTTACCAATCTACAACCAACTCGGCAGTGTGGACAACCGACCGCCGAGTATTTCCGCATTTGTTTGGTAGAGCAGCCCAGCTTGGCTGCCTCCCGAGGAGTCCAGCAAGGCCGCTCGGACCTCGCCAGGGCAGCGTGAGTGCCCCCGGCTCTCCAACCGCTGAGGAATCAGAACAAAAACACCGCAGCCGTGGCGGCGGCGGAAGGCCTCTTCCCTAGGCGGGAGAAGCCAGCAGCCTCGGCGCAACTTCTGGCACAGCCACGGCCCCCGGGCGGGACAAACGCCGCCGGCGGAGCGGGCGAGGCCGTGAGCACCGCCACGAGCCCGCAGGCCGGGCCCAGTGGCGTCCAACGCGTGGCGGCGGGACCGGGGCGCCCACCAGGCTCCCTGCACTCACCGCTTCACGACGCCTGTTTTGATCTTGATCTGCCTCAGGCGGGGGTCGGCCATGGCGGGGCTGCAGCGCGGGCCGGGGCACTACGGCGCACAGGCGGAGGGCACGGCGGGAACGGCGGAGGCCCGTGACTGAGCAACACAGCCGTCCGCATGCGCCGAACGACGGATGGCAACCGGCGCGGCGGGGAGGAGAGGCGGTGTGAGGGGAGGCGGCGCTCCGCGGTGCCACTCCCAGCTCTTCCGTCTCCATGGCGGCGGCGGCGGCCTGTGGGTCGAGAGGCTGAGGGGTGGTCGCGGGCGTTAGCAGGGGGAGAGCTCCGTTCCCCCGCAGAGCAAGCTGGAGAAGTTTTTCTGCCCCGAAACAACTGAGAACGCAACGATAGCGCAGTGGCTTCAGCCTTAGTGTTATTATTGAACGGTAGTTTAAGGCTTTCTTCCTTTGTGCTTGTAATTAGTTGATGCTAGGGCTCACCAGGTGGGCCAGCCCCAGCATGGCTTTGGCTAAGCTCTTTAACATCTTTACCAGCGACCTAGGTAGTGGATTTGAGTGCACCCTCGGCAAGTTTGCTGGTGATACCAAGCTGAGTGGTGCAGCTGACACCATAGAAAGGAGAGATGACATCCAGAGGACTTGGAAAGTCTTGAAAAGTGGATCCACATGAAACAAATGAGGCTCAACAAAGCTAAGTACGAGATGTTGCACTTGGGTCGTGGCAAGCCCAGATATGAGTACAGACTGTGAGAAGAACTCATTGAGAGCAGCCCTGTGGAAGAGGACTTGGGAGTTCTGGTGAACAAAAATCTTGGCACAAGCCAGCAGTGTGCTCTTACAGCCCAGAAGGCTGACAGTATCCTGCACTGCATGAAAACAGGGGTGGCCAGCAGGAAGAGGGAGGTGATTGTCTCCCTCTATTCCACCCTTGTGAAGCCCCAGCTGGAGCACTGCATCCAGGTCTGGGGCCCGCAGCACAAGGCAGACATGGAGCCTTTGGAGTGGGACACAGAGATGATGAGAAGGCTGGAGCCTCTTCCCTGTTAGTCAGGCTGAAGGAGCTGGCCTTGTTCAGCTTGGAGAGAAGGATTCGGGAAGAGTTCATTGTGACCTATCAGTACTTAAAGGAAGCTTATAAACAGAAGAGAGACTGACTTCTTACACAGACAGATAGTAAAAGAACAAGGTAACAGTTTTAAACTAAAAGGGGGAAATTCACAATAGATATTAGGAGGAGATTTTTTACTGGGAGGGTGGTGAGGCACTAAAACAGGTTACCCAGAGAAGTTGTGGCTGCCCCATTCCTGGAGGCATTCCAGGCCAGGTCAGATTGGTTTTTCAGCAGCCTGATCCAGTGCCTGATTTAGTGGTTGGCAACCATTCCCATGGCAGATACCATGGCAGAGCTTCAAGCTTTGTTTCAACCCAAGGCATTCTGTGATTCTATTATAAGCTGGGTAGACTCTTGCAGTGTTGAATTCACAGGGGCGTTATCTGGCGTAAGACTATGCTCTAAGAATCATGGTTGTACCATCTGCCCTGGATGGTCTCTGAATTAGCAGTCTGGCCTCCTCCTCTGGTAAGTGGAAGAGGCTGCCTCCTCTCCTAAATGCCTTGAGGTGCCCCCTTGAGGGGCACACATTTCTTTGTTGTCTCTGTGGGGAGACAGGTTTTCAAAGCAACCTGAATAATGCCATGAGTACCTGTCCTCTGTACAGAGATTTACAGATGAGCTGTTTATCTGATACGCAAACCTGACACTTTTTGTGCAGTGAGGCGAGAGAAGCACTGTGGTAGGTGCAAGACAGCACATGCCCACTCCCTTCCTTCAACTGAAACCCATATCTTCTCAACCAGGCTCAGAAAGTTACAGCAAGTTGTGGTGGGGATAAATGTGTTCTCTCAGCAGACCCAAAGTAGTAGGGTGTCCACTTGCACCATGCACCCTTTAGAAAGACAAACCAGCACAAGTAAACTGCATTACTGCTTTGGGCCCAAAATGCTGCGTTTTCTATATCATTTCTATATTCTGATATGATTGTAGCAGAACAACAAATATCTGTATGGAGATAAAAAACTGTCCCAGAAACTGCAGTATTAATGAAAGTAACTCCTTTGTTTCAAGCACTACAAATTTTTCGTTTCTAGCCCTGAAACATCAACTCATGTCTCCAACAGTGTGCAGGGAAGCAGCACACTTTCCTACAAATAGGATCTGGCTGATATATTGGGCCCTCCATTCCTCTCAGGAGGGACTTGAGTATGACAATTATCCTTTTATCCTTCTTGGTGAAGGCAGTCTTAAGGCATGGGGTAAGCCACCTCATCCTAGATAACCTCCTGGGTGGACCTGCCACCTCATCCTAGATAACCTCCTGGGTGGACCTTCCACCGCATCCTCACTCACCCCTCCCTCAAGATGCAGAATCTCAAACATACTATGTAGGGATACTTAGGGAATTGAGGTAGGTGGGGATGGGGTTTGCCTGTGACACCAAGTTGGGACCTGTTTCCACTCCTCCTCATTTCTTAAATCCCCTTCCTTTCACTGACCATGCTAGGTCAGAGGATCCACCACTGTTTGGGTGGTAGCACTCTGGTGCCCTTCTTGCAGGTGAATTTGTCATAAGCAGTAGTCCTAAGTCATTTTGTGTACAGTGTTGCTGGGAGGGGGTGCCTGAAGATAGTTTTCTAGTGCTCCAGCTATGCTGATGTATGGAGCAAGTCATGCAAACTCATATTATTTTCTTGTCTACTGAAATAACAGTGGGGTTACTGAAATGACAGGGCTATATCTTTTGTTGGAGTGGAGGTGTTTTGTGATATACCACTAGTTCATCTGGACTACAGAGCCAGTACCAAGTGATGTTCAAATTGAAAGCTGTACAGCACGTTTGCTGCTGAGGCCAGAGTGTACCATGCAGAAGAAGGTGCAGTCACCTCTAAAATCTGCTAACCTCAGTGGCAATTTCCATCTTATTGTTTGTTACTAGTTGGTTTTGACAGCTTGAAAAAAATACGTCCATGGCTGTGCCAAAAGTATGCTCACTTCATCTGAGGACTGCGACTACTACTTTAATATGTAAATGCTGAGTGAGTTTTTATACTACTTTGTTTATCCATCAAAATCATCTGTGCAGCTTGAATATAATTTCATTTTCATTTATGAGAAATCAAATTGTAGAAATTATTTTGACTTCAAATTCTATGCTATTCTATTCTGTAGAAAAAGATAATTTCATTCAGCCTCTCTAAAGAGTAATAGATAAATAAGATTAGATTTTGAATAAAGGTTAGCAGTATCTCCTCACTTTTTTTTACAAATTCAGTAGATAAAATTAACCTCTGTACAGCTGGCCAGCACAAAGCTAGGGAGATTGAAGTGCACAATCTCCCTGGTTAGAGCCTAGACTTGTAGTGTAAATCTCCATACCTTCTTTCTTATCAGGTAATGATCACTGGTGAAAATGATCTTCCAAAAGCACCACCCACCCACCAGATGCCTACATAATTGTTCAGTGTCACAAGTGTAAGCAAATGCCATAGGTTATTAACGCACAGACATGGCACGAATAAAGGTAAAAAGGGTTGCAGCAGTGGAGTTTGCGATGTATCCACTGAACACAGGGAATCAAGTGAGAGCTGGATGTTTTCTTACAGGAGAGGCTTGATTGCACTAGAAAATTAGGTGAAGGAGAAATGGCTTGCTGGGCAGATGCTGAAAAATGTTGAGGGAACATCCATTCTCATTTCGGCCTTTGTAGTTTCGCCAAACACCCCAGGAATGGATTCAGATTTCATCCATACTTGTGTGAAAAGAAAATAATTCGTCAGAATGTGGTGGTGTAAAATCAGAAGAAATTTTACTCATTTAGAGAAAAAAATTTTTAGGCAGTACAATTTACCATGTGTGGAGAAGACAGCAATGTTGAATGCTCAAATTTTGCATTGTTATTGAGCACAGGTTACAAAACATCTCTCACATAGTTTTAAGGAGGTTTAAGCTATGTCTGTAATAAATGCTATGCTACAATTCAAACCTTTTTAGCTAACTCAAGGCTTTTTTAAAAAAAAAAAAAAGAAAAGCAGTTTTTGCTAGCTCAGTCCAACCATTAGGTGAAGATCTGAAAGTAGTGAAGGCAAAAGGGATTTATGTGCATGCATCAAAAGGAGAATATATCCCTTTGCAAATGATTTCCATGGGTTCCCTGCTTACAAATGAAGAGATATGTGATATAACAATTCATTGTTCTGGCACACATTACAACCATGATGTGCAGTTTTTAATGCATCATGTTACATTAAGCTTAGCCCATGGTCTAACACCATGTAACATAAATTTCTGTGAAGGGAGTAACATAACATGATACTGTCTTTTAAAAGACATACACGATTTTTTCAGATCACCTACCTTTTATCCATGAATGCCCAATCCAAAAATCAAGGCAGCAGACAAAAGTGGAGTGAATGAGTATCCACAAACCAGAGTATTTATCTTGTGTAGTTTTGCTCATTGCTACCTGTAGTCAATGACTCCAGTCAATTTTTATGTTGTAATGCATGAGCAAAGTTGATGGACATATTTTTTTGTCACCCCTGGTTAGATTTTATTCGGGGTCAATCAAGGGAGACCTAACAGCCATTAAGACTGTAAAACATACTGAGAATCCTGAAAGTGTTTATTTCACAATACAGAGAAGGCTTTGATTATGAGCCTGTCACTTACATTATTTTATCTGCTTTCTCTTTATTCTATGAGACAGTTGATTTTTTATTATTTTAATTGAATGTCTCTAGCTGAGGAATATTTTAAAATAAAACTATTGTGTAAGCGGTTATAATTGGAATAAAATAAAGCAAATTATTGATTTGACAATAACTGGATGTAATAAAATTACCAGTGAACGTTCAAATTCAAATCTGAAGCTTAAAGAATTCATAGATTAAGTGTCTGTCTGATCAATTTCTTTGAAAACAAAAAGAAAGGTGGATTTTATATATTATTATATTTGTATATATTTGCTTACTTTTTTTCCCTTCCAATAGCCATTATGAAGCTTCAGATTTTTTCGGAGACATTTTTGCATAGATTTTTTTTTTTTTAATATGGTCTTCAAAGTCTGCTTGATTCTTGAGTGACAATGTGCTACATTATTTTTATTTAATTGAATTATTTCTGTGATAAGATACAAGAAAACCTTGTGAAACTTACGGACATTAACTGTGTGGGTTTGACTGATCACATGCTTCAGTGCAAAGTTTAAATACCAGCAAAGGGGATTCCTCCTTTTTTGGCCACATCTGAGAACTGCAATTCTTATCAGATAATGATCACTCATGACAATACTCTCCAAAGAAGAAACAATCTTTGCCAATGCTTAGCAGACAGGAACATGTTGGTGGCATACAATAGTGGAGTTTAAAGTAACTGGCGCCAAGCAGGGAAATGGTGCTAAAAGCCCTTATGGTGCAACCTATGATATTCTGTCTCTCCTGAGACAGTAAATAAAGGAAAATAGTGCCCATAGAATGTAGTATTGAAAGGGAACAGCATTTGGGAAGTTTAAGAGACATTAAATACATATTGTCTCAACAGGACAGGTTTTTTTTTTTGTTGTTGTTGACAGCGATAAATAGAATCATGATATAATTTGACATCGTAAGGCAGCAAACATGGAATCACACTATGCTGCTATTGAAAAATTAACACTATAGTGCATGTTAAACATTTTGGAAATAGATGTTTTGTGAATAGATTGTTTTGATAATGTGGCGTTATTTGGTGAGTTCTTGCAGGAATCTGTTCACCAGGCTGTGCTGGGGACCTAAAGGCCCCAGCTGAAGAATGATCCTGGTGTGGAACAAAGTATTCTGACAATTTTAAGGGACCAATGTGTCCCAGCCCAGGATCACAAGGTGGCATGCGTCACGGACCTAAAGGCCTCTGACTGAAGAATGATCCCGGGATGGAACAAAGTACTCTGGAAGTTTCAAGGGAACTGATCTTTGTGGCTGTAACTGCAAATATGTATTTATATACATTTGTAGAGAGAGCTGACCTTGATAGTTTATCTTTTTTTTCAAGGACTTGTTTTTCAATCAACTGTTCCACTTGGGCTCTGTATCACATGTTGGCCACAGAGGTACAGTGTGCAACTGGAAAAAAACCCTGCAGAGCCTGGGGAGAATAAAAGCAGGAGAGACGCTGTGGTGGGTGAGAAAGAAAAAGTGCCCTTTAAAGCAGGGGATGCCCTGCTGGCTCTGCTTAGGGAGTATCCGCTTCCCACTTATGGTGATTAATCTAAAATGGATGCCTGTGTGTGTGTGAGTGTGTGTATGTTGAATATAACCCATAACCCTCTGTGCTGCTCTGAGTGCATAGTTTGCTTGCCTCTGCTCCTGAGGCATCCTGTCTTTGATATCCAAGCGTACCCTGAAACACAGGCCTGAGCTATTCAATGTATTAATACATTACCTAAGAGGAAGTATAAGATAATTGATACAATATCTAGGAATGTGAGGATCCAACAGGGACAACAAGCCCAACTCTACACTTTAAAGTGGACAAAAAAGCTTGTAAAGCTCACAGCAAACCTAAAGGAGTGATATGGTATGTGAAGAGTGTATCCCACACAGCAAGACATGAGGGATTATGTATATCTAGTCCAAAAAGAGAATTTGATCAAAGAAGAAATTTCTGGCAGTAGCAGGTTCATAACTCAGCAGAAAGAGTGAGTAGGATGCAATGACTAGAAGCTTGAACTAGACAAAATCAGAATAGGGTTAGGGGGCTACATGTTAAATACTGAGCAATAAAATACCAGGAAATCTACTATATTTGAGGAAGCTGGAGATAATTCCAGGAAGATAAGATGTTCAAGGAAGATAAGATACCCCATCCCCAGATGCATTCAAGGCCAGGCAGTGGGCAGCCTGTTCTAGTGGTTGGCAACCCTGCACATAGTAGGGGGGTTGAAACTTGATGATCATTGTGGTCCTTTTCAACCCAGGCCATTCTATGATTATGATGATTCTATGTTCATTCAAGCATACGTTTTAGCTTAACTGAAAGCTAAGGCTCAGTACAGATACTAGCTGGTGAAATCTGTGCAGGGGTTTGGGCCAGATGATCTTAACAGTACTTCCATTCCCTAAAAGTCTGCTAGCCAGAACACATACACTTAAACTGAGTCACTGTGTTCTTTTCTCTCCTTCCTTCATCTTTCTTCAACCTTTTCTCTACTCTCCTGCCTGTCACTTTCCCTTCTCTCACATCAGGCCGCTCATTCAGAACAAAATGTAATACTGAAATCCTGCTCCTAGACTATTAATTTTCTTGTGGGCAAGGAAGGTGAGATACAGATCTGTTTACTTCTCTGCTACACACAGAATGCAAAGGTGTGGGAGATGCTAGAAATAATTACAAGTAAACATCACACTGTAGTTATTATAGCACTGATGATTTTACTAAAATTATCCTGATTAAACTGCTTAATGGGATTTTCATATTTCTAGCCTTCAACAAGAAATGAAAACATCTCCATTTGCAGAAATGTA
Source organism: Gallus gallus (assembly GCF_016699485.2). Lineage (NCBI taxonomy): Eukaryota > Metazoa > Chordata > Aves > Galliformes > Phasianidae > Gallus > Gallus gallus. Next base: position 23,619,313 of record NC_052572.1, on the reverse strand, counting down.
ATTTACTGGTTTTGATATACATAAAGCTTTCAAAGTGTATGTTGAAGCAATCATTCCTCATCCAGTAGAAAACATGAGTAGATCAGGAAACTATGACCTTGAAATAACAGCCATACCTTAATTATAATTTTTAAGCAGATCTCGTCTTGCTTAATTTAAGCTGCATCAGTATTAGGTGTCTAGCCTGTGCCTATTAGGCTTCATTTACATTGAAGAGAAAAACATTTCTAGAGTTCAGTCCATACTACCTAAATCAGGTATATAAAGCTGTTTGGATTATTTGTCATGTACAGTATCACAGAATTGCAGGATTTGGAAGGGACATCTGGAGACTACCTAGTCCAACTCCTTGCTAAAGCACATTCCCTACAGTAGGGTGCACAGGAAAGCATCCAGGTGGGTCTTGATTATCTCCACAGAAGAAGACTCCACCCTGGGCAGCCTGTTCCAGTGCTCTGTCACTCTCACAGTAAAGAAGTTCTTCCTCATGGTTGTATGAAACTTACTTTGTTCCAGTTTGTGCCCAAATACACCATGGTATACCCATGACTAGTTTAGAAATCCCAGCAAGTCTTTCTGTCTCTTCATCTCTGGAGTGACACTGTTGGTTTTATTCTGCAGCTTAACCCAACCTACCCTGGATTTAGAACATAAGGCAGTGCACAATTTTCTCTTCTAGCAGAACATCCTCGGTGGGAGAATGGAATGTATTTGGCATAGGAAATCATCTTAATTTGTCCTGTTTGTCCTGTTTCATCTTTCCTGTGATAATTCCATGCAATTTGACATCGACAGAGAAAGCAGGACAATGCAGCCAAGTTATTAGGTTGCTTCCCTGTGGGAAAATGTATGCAAAATGCTAAAGCAAGTCATTTAGGGAGAGCTCCTTTCTTGGAGAGTCCTTACTTACCTGGTTGAATGGACTGTGTGGTAGGAGGGTTTTCTTGACAGAAGGGGGAATTCAAGTGAGGTGAAAGCTTGAACCACTGACCTACTAAATAACCAAAAGTATGAGTTCACTCAGGCTTTTAAAGAAAAGATGTAGTTATGTAAGTCCATTAGAGAGTTCAGGCAAGCACCTAAAAGTACATCAGAGAAGGGCTAAAGCTGAGATGGTAGGTGTGTCTTCCCCACTGTTACCTTCAACAGTATCCTGCCTAGTTTCTAGCTGGGAAGATGAAATGCTCCCATGGCTGTAATGGAGCCCAGAAACCTGGTGGGGATGCTGGGAATTTCTGAAGCTGCTTAGAAGTTAGTCTAAACACAGATGTATATTTTTAATTAGAAAACAAAAAAGCAAACAAATGAAACCCTTGACTAGTGCATTAAAAATAAAACTGAAATTCAATTAAAAATACTGATGATCTCTACTATAGCTTAGAATTTTCTCAGAATTATTTCATTCTATCAGAAGGATGTTCCTACTTTTCAGTGGCTCAGAAAAAAGTACCTGCATAATTGGTAGAAAAACATTAAACTTTTAAAGTCTTCATGGACTTCATTAAAATAATGACTGTCCTAAAATCCAGAAATTTACTTTTGTTCTCTGTCTTTACTGTAAAGCTACAATGTTTGGCACTTTTCAAATGTTTTATTTTCAAAAACCTCTGTTTTCTTTGATGTTGATTTTAGTTGAACTAGCAGCTGCAGCAAATAATTTTGTCATTTAATTACTATTTCTAAGGCAAAATTCAGAAATGGATTGGAGGCTGAAAATGCAGCATTCTTTTCTCTTCCAGTCTATTAATAATAAAAAGTAGAGAAAACCATACTGACAAAACCCTGCAGGTGCTCAGCTTTCCAGAGATATTTTGGTGCCTGGAGATGGAGACTGATGACCGGTGGGAGTTTCAAAATCCCTCCTACAGATAAATACGTAACTCCTATTGACTTCAGTGGAAATGAGGCAATAACACATATAGGTACTTCTGATAATCTCACTAGTCATTTACCTGCGTGGTATATATCTAACTATCAGCTTCTAGAGACAGGAAATATCGTTTTCATTCATTTAGTAATCCTGCTAGACTTAAATAAATTTTCATTTTATGAGGAAAAAAACAGATGCCATATATTTTAGTTAAATACAATTAATTAAACTGGTTTTATGCATTTAAATTGATTTTTAGTTTCCACCCCAGTGCTTTTGGACACAACCCCCAAATAAAACCATTGTTTAGTCAAGAAAAGTCTTTTGCCATTTTCTGAGATGATATGAATATAAAACATAAGTATATGAACAAATTATAATAAGTTTCATTCTTTCACTGTGCATATTTGTATGCAAAAATAAAAAGATATTGAAATGTATCAAATATACATTGCAAATACAGTTGCAAATCAGCTTGCGTTAATCATCATGCCAGTCAAGGAGAATGAAGATAATTACCAAGTACAAATGCAAAGCAAAAATAAAACCAGCTATTTAAATCAAGGTTTCCTTCTCACTGGTTTTAATCATGATCAAAATTAGAAGCTTAAATTATTATGAGCAGGTGAAGACTAATACAGATCTATGAGACACAACCCCATGAAATACAGTCACAATTTCTTAAATTTGTTATTTTTACATAGGTTGTGTTCTATTTATTTCCATGGAAACTATAACAGATATAAAGAGTCCAGTAACACCATTTCATAGGGCAAATTCTCAGCTACAGCACATTACTTTTCAACAGGGTCACCACCATGAGCTATGCATTTTCACCAGGGATGAACAAGAGCTTACACTTGCAACAATCTACACCAGTGGAGGAGACCCACTGTCAGTATTGCCACTGCTGAAACGTGCCACCCACAGCCTCACTGTGCTCACATCCACTGCTTGGTCTCCATAAACATTCAGCAAGAATCAATGAATGTTAATGAGTGCAATTTTTAATTTGTGGAGGAATTCAGTTCCATACTTTTGCATCGTTACTGGTTGCCCAAGGAGGTTGTGGGTGTGCCATCCCCGGATGCATTCAAGGCCAGGCTGGGTGTGGCTCTGGGCAGCCTGGTCTGGTGGTTGGCCGCCCTGCACATAGCAGGGGGGTTGAAACTCAATGATCACTGTGGTCCTTTTCAACCCAGGCCATTCTATGGTTCTATGATTCTATGATTCCATGATTCTATGATATGCACTTCAATGTCAGGTGCCATTCTGTCAGACTGCCCTCTGCTGCCGTCTGTCATATGGCAACAATATGTAATGGGATATTGGTGGGAAGGTTCAACATCTACTACCATATCAACAACATCCATCTCTGACATTGTGAGCCAACATAATAAAATAGGAGGCATTATTTTCAGAGAGTCCATCATAAAATAACAAGAATCTTGTTCTCCTGTTTACTGACCCAGATCCTTGTGCCTTAATGCAAATATAACATGATCTAAGTGACTCGTTCTCAGAGTCTATGATTACTTTCAGCTCTGTCGCCATCATACCACAGGTAAATTTTGCCAGCAATTATCCATAATATTGAAAGCATTTTCAGTTCTATGTATCTCTACCCACATAGTAGTAAAATCCTTTGAATACCTGAACATAATTCCTTGGCTTCAGAAGCCTTTATGGATTCCTCCTCTTTGTCTGTCTGACAAATAAAATGCTACAAAAGGAGAAGAAGAGTGCTCAAATCCCATACCATCAATTTTAAAAGGGCATATACATGATGCAACTCATAGGCATTAACCTTATGTTCTGCAAAATATTTCCTTTTAATATGCAGGGAATGAAATAGATCAAATCATAATGCAGAATAATTTGATGAAAAAAAAATTCTCTTCTTTTCACTGACACTCAGGCAAAAATGTTTTATTTCATTGTTTTCATTTTTTTTTTTTTACTGTGTCTTGCTGAGAAAGCTGGGGGTGTTGCAGCAAACAAAATGTTCATAGTTGAGTGTATGCATAATGAGACTTGTGTGCATAACTTTTTTGTGCCACTCTGAAAATTGCCTCTTACTGCATTTCTTTGAGTCTGGAAGAATAGCCTTTATACCTCAAAGGGTTATAAAAGGCCTGAAGTAAATATTTAATGGAATGGAAACAATAATGTGACATCATTCCAGTAAATACAGCTTTGTGCTGTGCAGCTTGTTTTACAATAATGGTGTTACTTAGTCATTTATTGGTCTTCTGAGCAGCTGCAGGGAAAAAAAAAAGAGCCAGCAACAACAAAAAACAGGTGCACTTAGGGAACTGCCTTATTTGAGAGCTGAGAAATGTGCTCAAGTTTACTGTATAAACACAGAGCTGAATACAACTGGGTTTGCCTGGCTGCATCTCCTCTGCAAAAGCTCTTTTTTTTAATACATAAGTGCATGAGTGATTTTATGCTCTAAACCATTTTATTAGAACCAGTGGCTGGCTCCTGAATACTCTAATTTGTTTTCTTAGTGTTAAAAAGTCTCTGTTCATCTGCTTCACCCCAGCATTCCAGCCATCCCTGCTCCTACACAGGAGAGCCCATGGCCCTTTTGGCTTTCTCTCTGTGTTAACAGAAGAGTGAGTGGGACATAAATCCCATCCTCACTGGCCAGGGAACCCACAGTGAGTAAAGAGCTGCTGCCTTCTTGGCATCTTCCTTTAATTCTCCTTTTCACTTGGTTATGCATCACCCTCCACATGGAGGCAGAAGAACCCAGGGATGCCCAGCCAAACTCCTGAGGGTCTGAAACATCCAGAGGAAGATAATGAGGACCCACTCACCCTGAACACAACCGCTGGTCCTGTGAAACCCCTTTGGCAAAATACTGTCTGGACTATCGTGTTGCCGATTTGAGGTTCATCCACATCACCACAGCAGTGCTGAGATGTGAGAGCAGTAGGTCAGGGAAGCAGCTGGACTGCACCTCCTGGGGGCTTCCCTGAGGGCTGGTAGGGTGCCTCTGCTTTGAGAATGAGAGTTACTATCAATAAGCTGATGCTGCATGTACCAAGGGATGATTTTTCCTCCTCTAGCTCCTAGGCACTGGCTGCAGAATGTGGCACAAATGGAACATAATGGTTTCTCACTCATTTTAGGATAAGAGAGCTACAACTCAAATTTTCTCTTCCTTGTCTCACCGGAGAGCTTATATGTTAAGAGCACTTGTATAAAGTTGCTGGAATACAAAGTATGTATTATTTATTATTTTCATGCTTAAAACAGTTTGACATAAGACAAGAGGATATGACATTTGAAGGGAATATAGAACAGAGAAGAGCTACATTAAAAGATCACGAGGATCGCTTTGTCAGCTAGTTCCTGTCCATACACTGCCTTGATTAGATGAAATGCATGTGTACATTTATTCCATATCAGAAGTAAATGATGGTGGTACATAAAGGTTTTACAAGTACAACTTTAGGATAAATGAACTACTCAGCGGTGGAAATGTGAGCAATGATATAAACTATGCAATCATTGTTTGTATCTTCCACTTGAGTTTCATGAAAAATTGCTATTGCCATTTTTCAAAAAGATTTTGACAGCATTTTCTTTATTTGGAGGTCTTCACCTTCCATCTGCTCAGCACAAAATGTTGACTAGTGTGAGTTCAACCAAGAGGGAAATCATACCAATGTCCATATGGCTCAGAAAAGCTTTCTTCCATATGAGAATCATCCTAAGACTTTTTATGAGGAAAAACTAATGTGCTCTTTGGAAATAATTGAAAAGAAGGGAAGTATCTGCCATAGATTCACTAAACACATTTCTTCTAAATAATGAATTCTTCACCTATTCCATGTTGGGGATCCAAAAACAGCTGGCTTTCTTCAGATGAGGATTCCTTGCAGGAGGGAAAAAAAAGACATCGCTGTGATAAAGCTTGAAAGCTGGAGACATAACAGCAGGCAGGCTCCAGGGGACAGATCCTTCTCTGGAGTAAATTGCCGTAGCTCTCCTGGAGTTACAACAATTTAGACCAGCAAAGAGCTCCCCTTTGAGCCCTCTATTTGTCCTTTTGGGAATTAGACTAGACCATTTCAACACATATATTGGAGGAGATGTACAATCTTTTCTTCTATTTATAAAGTATAAAAAGAGGCAATCTCTTCAAATTGTGGGAGTTTATCTTGAAGTTTGTATGATATTCTTTCATAAATTGCTGTTGTAGCAAGAGATTGAAGCCATTTATCAGCAGGTATTGGAGATGTTACAGTGATGCATTATGATACATTTAGCTACCAATATTTAGCTATCAATATGATACATTTATCATCAATATCTAGCCAATACTACCAATGATTTAGCAGGAGAGGTTAGATGAAAATACTCTGATGTATCATTAGGGAGACAGAGTGTCTGGAATAGAAGACTCCGGTATCATTTATATTTCTTGTGTTGCTGTGTCCCAAAACTGCATCACTGCAGAGTAGAGGGATTTTTCAGAGTGTGGCATCTTTTTATGAGTTGGAGGTTTTGTCTACTTACACAGAAGTCTGCACAACTCTAATTCCTCAAACTACAGGAAGGTGACAGATTTTGACACGTCAGCAAATGAGGAATTTCATAATCTAACTGAAAAGAATGGGATTTGGGCATAAGTAGCACACTTTATTGCTGCTCAACCTCTTATATTACTATTTACAGTCATGCAAAGGGAGATAAACACTACAGGTTTACATGTTTTTGATTCATTTATTTTTACCAAGCAACTTCCAAAAGTATTAATGACCACACAAGCAGACTAGTAAAGAAATGAGCACCCCAAATTCTGTATTATAAAACACAGGATAGAAAGAAGTGCCCAAAGGGATCTGTGAGCATATTGGATGAATGGGACTAGTGACAATGTAGTAGAGCTGCAATGTTGTGCATTGCCTTTCCAAATCCTTACTCACATTTTTCATGGCATTTCAGCCCACAGGTGAGTAGATAGATATTAAGGATAGCTATCCATGGACTCATCATTTTGCAACTGTGAAAAGCAAAATGTAAGCAGCTAATGGGGAGAACACTGCAGAAAGAAGTCCTGGACTCTCAAAGTAAACTCACAGGTTCAGCAAGGACAAAAATAAACAGCAAAGAAAGCCTCAATACTTTGTATACAAACTGAGACCAGAGCAGGTTGCATTTGAGCCTCACTGAAGACCTTAAAAACATTCTTGTTTGCATTAATGTTTGTCTGTAATTGTTACACAGACAACGGCCAGTCAGCAAGATTCCAAAATACTGTGATTCCCAGAACAGCAAAGCTGAAATTATCTTCCTACAACTTGCTTTTAATTAATTGTGTTAAGAGGAAAAGAAAGCATTTTTGCCAAGTTTATTCAGAATCCCAAATTAGTCCCAAAGTCTCTGAGTGCCTCAGTTTGATTACATCCAGCCTTATTAATGAACAAAATTCACAAATTTTCTGCAGTGATGTGAGCTATTCAGGCTATGAAAATCTCAGAACAACCTGACAATACTGACTGAATAAGCAACATGACAGCTTAAAGTATAAGCAAAACAGGAGGTGGAAGAAACCTCGTATGTAGAGCTCAGTGAAGCTCCAAACTCTGAGACGGCTATGGTCAACTAAAGCAAGAAGGATGTTAGGCTGTTTTTGAAATTGGATGATAATAAGGCAGAAAATAAAGTGCCATCTTATTTTATGGCATTAGAACCACTTTACCTCTTCTAGAATTCTATGCTCTGTTCTGCTCATTGAATCTAACAGGGATGTTTGCAGAATTAGCCTGTGCCAAGCAAAAGAGAGCGAGACAGCTCCATGTGTTTCCAGCAGAGCTCCGCCTAGCTGTGAAGGTTGGATGTGGTATCTTAAACGTTAGAAGAAGAACTCATTTTCTAACAGCCTATTGGTGCAGCCTGCACCCATGACATTGAGGACTGGAACAAAGGATCGATTTTTCTGCCCAGCCTCAATCAGATAACATCACTGTTTTAGTGAGGGTGGAGGGGGTCAGGATAAGTCCATGTGTTCACTGCACTGAAAGGTAATGTGGAGTGCAGCTGAATCTTGCCTAACGCCCTCACTGATATCCAACCTTAGATCTCAGCAGTGGAAGGGTGAGGTGGATTAGGCTCATGCTTAAGGGTGTACATTAGATCAAAATACAGTATTGAAATGGCCCCAGAAGAGCTGGAGAATAAAAAACATTGGAAGGGAATGCAGATAGTTAGAAGCAAGGGAAACATCACATCAGAGAAATGCTCAAGGAATTTGGGATATTTTTTTCTGTGAAAAAGGGGCACTGGTAATGGAGGGTATAATACAAAATATTTAAAATGACAAATAGCCTATAGTAGGCACCCTTTAAACAGGCTTACAACATAAGTGCTACAATGAAACTGCTAGAAGTCAGTAGATTCAAAATGGTGTAAGAAAATATATTTTCTCCTAGCAATTAGCTAGACAGTCAGACTAGAAAGGAATCAGTAAAATTAAGAACAGCACTATTCAGAGAAATCGTTGAGTGTCTGCTGTGGAAGAAATGACTGCTAGGTATTAGTGATAAGAAGAGTTTTGGAAAATACGTACAAGTAGACTTTTGAGGCTTAAGATAATCTTCAGACAATAAGAGTTAAGCCATGAATGAGCTTCATGTGAGATACACTAACACATCTTCCCCCCGCTAAGTCTTCTAAATCAGATGCCATGGTGGAGAGGGAACATTGGCCTGATGTTACTGATAATAATTAACTGCAGTTCTTGTCTCCTAGTCTAAGTGACATTTATTTGAAAGGAGGGCTAGTCTAGTGCTAATTTAAGGAAGAGAGGACCAATGTAGTTGAGCATTTTTGGTCACAAAGAAAAGTGACTAAAAGGAGTTCTAATCATTATTTATAATGTGTACTTGGCAGGTATTTTGTGCAACACCAGTACACTATTTAGAGTGTAGGTCCAAACCTTTACACTTTTATTCAAGCAAGAAATCTCTTTGTGCCACTGGGGAGTGATTGCACAGATGAAAACTATCAAATCGTTTCAAAAAGCCTAACACGACATCTCACACTGACCTTACACTGGGGTCAACTCATTATGATGAAATGATGAAGGACGTTCTTCTCAAGCTGGGTTAAAAATTCAGAAGCCAAGTAGGAAAGACCCAACAGATGTCAGAAAGCATTCTCCATGATCATGCTATGTTCCTCTCTTCCATCACAAGCTCTCTTTTAATGATAGCACAGGGGACAGTGGTGGCACAGATTAATGATACAAGAAGGGGGTACAAACACACAAAATGTTCCCAGGTTTCCTACTTGACACTGCCACCATTACATCAGTAATCTGGCCTCAAATATGACACCATGCTATCGTCCATGGAGGAGTCTGGTACAAGATTAAGGTCACCATTCATAACGTTAGCATGGCAAAATGAATTCAGTCTGTTGTTATATTGTGTTAGCCTTGGTTTTAAGTGAGATAAGTAAAGAACTGACGTTATTTTAAGAGAACTTCTGGTCTGATTAAGTTGTTTTCAGTATAATTGGAAAAGTACTAATGAAAAGGAAGAGACAAAAAAGAACAACAGATCCTCAGAGAGATGCATGCTAGCATTTAGTTAAAAGAATTTAAATCAGTAATGAACAATCCAGGTTTGCTGCGCACACGTCTAAGAGATATATTAAAACATCACACTCTGCAGACTGAATTCTTTTCTCTAACAATTTAAATTAAATCACAGCTGCATTCTGGTTTTTGAAGTAGAATTAACACAAATATCTACAGACATATGTATTATTTGGAATTCTTCTAACAGATAATTTTCTGACATATTTCTGCATTCTTAAAGTACAAAACAAAGCCAAAACAACAACAAAACCATCTTGATTAAATTCTGTAATGAAGAGTAGGTGCACCATGCTAGAGCACAGCTATATTCATTGTGTTCTCCTTTCCTTGTAGAGTATAATAACCATTTGGATGAACAGTGGCATATGAATGAACTAAACAGCATTTAGTTGTAGCTTAGGCAGGTTAGAGATGTAGGTTAGGCAGACTAAGATCTGTGTTGTGTAAAATTCACAACTTTCTACTTTTAAGATTTTTCCCCTTTTCCTTTAATTCAGAAAAGGATACACATTTAATTTTAGTAAAATAATCTTTTGGTATATCTACAGGGACCATTTCTGATATAGAATTAAATTGTGGTGCAGACAGAATCTTTATTACATTTACATGACCCCATAAAGATAACTTTAATAGTTCCCCATAGAGCAAAACCCTCCTTAATTTTGTTAATTATTTTCCCCCGGTTATGCTTAGCTATGTCTTCTAATACAGTATTGATCTTGATACTCAGATCTGTCAAATACTTAGCAATCCGCTTAAATCCCCACTGGGGAAAAAGGTTTGAGGGACAGATCTTAGACAGAGCTGATGTTTCAGAGTTCCACTGTTAATTCTGACCAGAAATCCTTATTTTTTCTTGCCTTTTTTTCTGAAAAGAGTCTAAAATTTAAGAAAATGTAAGTGGTGGTCAGGCACACTCCTTGGGGTTACCAAGCATTCAGAAAAGCTTAGAGATGTGAATACTGTCACCCTACTGGGTGATTTCCATGTACAAAGGCACTGGGGAGCGAATTTGACTTAATTCCCTCTCCCTGCTTACAGGTGGTATTCAATCAGTGGCAGTCGCTCTGGCTTTGACTTTTCCTGCACAAACTGCTGACAGAAGTTTGAGAGAAGGTCTGCAGGAAATTTTTTTTGCAAGGTGATGTGCTTGTAGTTCATCTACAACTATGGGTCTCAGCTATGTCTTGTGCTGATGAATTAATGCATTGCAATACAGGCGTGGTTTGTATCTAGAGCTTCCATAATTTCTTACAGATTGACTCCAAAGTTCTTAACTGGAAATGGGGGTGCGTGACTGCACAGCCCCTTAGAAAAGGGAACTGGGAGGGAGGAGCCCTTCTCAGTTCATCTGGCATGGCTGGCACTCAGACATACATTCCAGAACAACAAAAACAACATATCTGGTATAAGTGCCATGCTAACTTTCTCATCTGGTTCTTGGTATTCTCTAGGTAATCAAAGGCAGCTTTTTAGTTTGCAGCAGGAGCGCAGTTGCATAGAATCACAGAATCCTTAGAGTTGAAAGGGATCTTTAAAGGTCATCTAGTCCAACCCTCCTGCAATGAACAGGGATGTCCACAGCTAGATCAGGCACCCCAGGGCCTGATCCATCCTCACTTTGAAAGTCTCCTGGGACAGAGCATCAGCCACATCTCTGGGCAACTTGTTCCAGTGCCTCGCCAGGCTCACTGTAAAAGACTTCTTCTTTATATCCAACCTATCTCTATCCTCTTTGAGCTTGAAACCATTTCCCCTTGTTCTGTCACATCAGGCCTTCCTAAAGACTCTGTCCCCTTTTTTCCTGGAGCTCCCCCTTAGATATTGATAGGCTGCTATCAAGTTACCTTGGAACCTTCTCTTCTCCAGTCTGACCAACCCCATGTCTTTCAGCCTGTTCTTGCAGGAGAGATGTTCCATCTCTTGGATCATTTTTGTGGCTCTCCTCTGGGCCCCATATATGTTTAATGTGGAGGTAGGTTCTTCAGTGCTGACTTTCTCATCCTACTTATCTGCTCTTGCTTCGTTGTCTGTAAATGTAAATGTAGAAATGGGGGTAAATTCTGCCATGAGATATTCTTTTTGGGTGGGTTTTTCTTTTTTTTTTTTTCTTAAATAACTAGAGTAAGAAGCTCCAGTTAATCTCTCTGTTAAAAACCAGGAACAGCCTGCCTGTCCTGTCCCACCGCCCATGTTATCTATGGCATCTGCATCTGTGCATCACCAGAAACACAGACTCATCAAAATCTTTCAGACCAACATTTTGGTATTCTGATCTGGAAATCAGATGGTAGTGTGAGAGCATGGTGCTATGACCAAGAGAAAAAAAAAAAAAAAAAAAAAAAAAGGGAAAAAAGATGCTTGGCTGTATATTATCAGCTAAAAGAAAGGTACAAATGGATGATGTAGATTCCTGCCACACCATATCAACCATGATGGTATTTTAAAGGTCTTTCATCCTACAGTTCAATAAGCAGTTCACACTCATGTGTTCATTTCTTTTTCTTTTTTAAATCTGTAACATCAGTAATATAGGAACTGTATTAATGTGATTTTTAGTTGCTTTAGGTGAGCCCTCCCTCACATATGAGAAAAAATATCTTGAAATGTTTATAGTAAATTAGCTGTGTTGTATTTGTCTGTTCCTTTTTGTAGCAGCTATCTAAACAGAAACCTCCTCATATGCCTAAAGCTGAGTTTTGTTGTTTTAAAAGTATGAGAATGTTGCGCTGGAAGTAAAAATTCACCTGCCAGCTGTTAATGGGGAAGAATTAATCGTAAGAGAGGTATTTCCTACACAGATTCCTACACAGATTATATTCTGTTATTTAGTTTTCAGCTGCCTTTGAATGAGTGCATCTAATATTAAAAGGAAAACAAAACAAAACAAAAAAGGAGCAATGTCCTCAAATTAATAGTTTAGTGTAGCCTATCTGTTTCTTAACTTGCCTGGAACAATTATTTGGAAGAAAATAGATACTATGGACCATGAGTATCCAACCCTTGGGCTTGCCTGGGCCACGCTGAGTGAAGAAGAATTGTCCTGGGACACATATAAAATGTATAATACAGATAATGTATGTAAGTAAAAAAACTTTAAAAACATTTTTATTAAAACATAAAAAAAGGGCAACGAAAACATAAAACTCATTGGTTGGACCTAAATGCACTTAAATTACTAAGGAGGAAGTATTACAGGATCTCACATTTACATTCCATATTAAACAATAATATTACTTCGGTGACAGCAAATATGAAAAGTCATGGCTGCTACCAATTCTCTTCTGTATTATGAATACACCGTTTTTTTAATTAAAGGGATAAAAAATCTGCTAGAATTTTTCTGAATGACAAAGATGCACTACGTCTGGTGAAGGAATTACTGTGGGTGTGATTTTACAGCGTAGACATCCATACACTCCTGCTACTAAAGCCAGTGGGGTACCTTTTATGAGCAGTTGGTTGCAGAGTAGTGCTCGAGAAGGTAACTTACTCCTCCCTCTACCTCTGAGTTCAGAAAAATGGAAATTATACACGTGAGAACTACAGAGTGTTCATATGGTAAAAACAGACAATTTGTTGGCAGTTTCCGCAAGTGGGGTGAAGCTGCTAGCAAAACAATGCATACAATATTCAAAAGTGAAGTCTAAGCACCTATTTTTACAGGAAGTGAAGGAATTGCACTATTTTTCACTATGGAAGTTAGTAAGACCTGCTGCCTGCAGACACCCTGCACTTACATTTCTGAACAATACGTAAAGAACTTTTTGTCTGTAATTGCACACTAGCTCAGTGCTATCACAATATTTGAATTATGCCTACAAACATCTTCTAATAGTGCTTTTCTCTGCTATATACAAGACAACGGCCATTGAAATCAAGAGAAACAGCAACAGTTGAAAGTTTCAGTTAAGCAATCAAGTCAGTACTTAAATGAAAAATGAGTTTCCATGCTTGAACTCTACTAATGGAGCAACTGTAGTTCCTGTCTTGCTAACACTTGAGCTGCCAGATTCAGAGAGAAAACCCACGTGAACAAGCCATGCAAATGCCTACACGGATTTGAAACTCCTAAAGTATGTTTTCCTAGAGCTGCATTCAAACTATAAGAACTGCAAAACCCTTCTGTCTCTCCAATATTTAAGTTTTTAGGAAAACATAATTAAATTAACTACTTGGTATATAAGAATGCAAGCAGATCATTACCATGGACCTTGTTTATACAAAACAGGCTTAGATGAGAAGCCACTGATTAGTTCTTTCCTCAGCTCTGTCTTCAGGCTGACCATACAGCAGACCCCGAGCTGATTGCTGCCCTTGTGATGTTTTCTGTGGAAAGACATTAGAAAACACTGACTGATTACTCCTCAAAGTGCTATCCTTGATGCAATTTCTCCTAGCACCAGACAGTGGATTCCTGCTTTCTAATGCATCTCTGCAAACACTTTGGTTTAGTTGTATCGAATGCTTTGTTGTTTCATTTGTAAAAAGAGGGTAATAACATATACTTGCAATGTTTACTTACCTTTCCAGCATTCTCTGCAGCTTAAATCACAGTCAGAGGAATAACACAGAAGGCAGTTACTTCTGTTTTAAAAAAACTAAGATGATGAAAGTATAATATTACCATCTTTGAGCCAGTGGAAAAATGAATGCCTAACAACATTGTGAAACAGCATTTGCAAAGTTCTATTGAGATGTCTTTGTCCCAACATGATTTTACTGTGTAACAGTACTTCTATCATATACCACTTGAAGTTTCCAAAAATGACAATGGGAGTGATAGTGCAAATGTTTTTTTGGCAAACTCTTGCTTGGGAAAGTGTACCTGTGCCCTGCTTGTTACAGGGAAAGCTTGGAGAAGTAAGAGTGGTGTTGGAGGAAGGACATGCAGTCAGGCAGGATTCTTCCAAAGGATGGCACGTCATCTATGTGCAGATGGGGGCAGGTTTAAAACTTTTGTGTCTTACACATCTTATGGTTTCTTGCACAGGGACATTTACAGAGATGGTTGTACGTCACCTCCAAGAACAAGTTATTAGGATGATTCAAACTCCAGGCAACAGAATTAAATTCTGGTCAAAGAAATTATGCAAGAATCCACCTCAGCTCAGTATTTCTCAAATATATTGCATTTTCAAATTACTGGTATTTTTTAAGTTCATCCCACTAGGTTGTAGATGAGTCAATTTGGTGTATCTCTTTCTAGCTTATGGACTGAGTATCTTACCCATTTCTACATAAATAGCACAGTATTCAGCAGTGAAAACTGTTGAGTGTGGACAAGAAACAGAGATCTCTGAAAATCTGTCCATGTATGTAAATGCTAAGCATGGAATAATCTGCTTACTTTCATTTGTCAGACTCTGAATAACGGTTCAAGAGTTATACAAATACAAGGAGAATGAAAAAAAAGTTAGCCCATTTTTAAAACATTTTATAATTTGTTTTTACTGACATCAAGATGCTGCAGCATTTTACAACTCTTTAAGCTCAAAGGCATAACTCACCTGTTCAGCAGAATTTAGCTGAGCAATATTTACATTTATCTATTAATGAAAGTTTCAGTAGTTTCTTCAGATAAATTATTTGAAGATATCTGATCTAAAAGCTGAGTAATCTGAAAATATATTTTGGGAAAAAGCAATACCAAATAATTTAGTCTAGATCATTCCAGATACAACAATCTGAGAGGAGTACTTCAGCAGCCATAAATAAGCCAAAAGGCTTATTTATTAATATTTGAAAATTACACAGCACTAAGAGTTGAGGTAAACTCAGTGTAAGGCTGGAAACAAATAAAAAGCAAGACCTTTGAACAAACTGTTACTCAAACTTCAGCTTTGAAGACAGCCGGCTCTGGGCAGGTGTGCTGCCTGGCTGTGGAGCCCCAAGCTCTTGTATTTTTACAGAGCAGTGGAAACTGACTTCTTCCACATCTTTGAGATTTCTGATGATGATGAGAGGCATCATCCAGGCTGTGGGGCTTGCCCCCAGCTTAGTCGCCCTAGAAAAGAATGCCAAATTTTGCGCTTGGAGATTGCTGTCTCCATATTGTTCTTAGGCTTCACGCAGCTAAAAACTCTCCAAGTGGCATTTACCTTCATAAATGAAATGGAGTTCACAGTTAGGCAGATTCTTGAGATATGAATATGTGAAAAATTGAAGTTTTAAAAGCTGTCTGGTTTTTTTTTTTTTTTTTTTTTTTTGCACTTTTCTGCACAACCTGTAAATCCAACTCTACTGACTAAAAGCATATGCACTTTTAAACATACAACGCTTGAAAACAGTACAAGAATAGAGGCAGTGTCTTTTCAGAGCACCAGAAAGTAAAGGTCTGACTCATTTTCCTACTGAGACAAATGAAAAAAACTTCACTAGGTTCAGCAGGAGCACGTAGAGATATTTTGCTTTCTGCTTTACATTAGTGGCCTGTTTCTGATTCTACCCCACACAAAATACTTACCTTTACCAAAATTTGTAGCAAAGCTTTCCTGTCTTCTATCATCTTGAGTTATGTTCAAGAGTATCTTACTAACTTTAGTAGAGTTACATCAAAGTAAGCTAGAACCAAAAGTGGAGTATTCACACCAAGAGAATCATAGTATTACTCAGGTTGGAAAGGACCTCGAAGATCATCAAGTCCGCAGCCTAACCATAATACCCTAACTCTAACAACCCTCTGCTAAATCATATCTCTGAGCACCGCATCCGAACGGCTCTTAAACACATCCAAGGACGGTGACTCAACCACCTCCCTGGGGAGCCTATTCCAGTGTTTAACCACCCTTTCTGTAAAGAAGTGTTTCCTAACGTCCAACCTAAACTTACCTTGGCGCAACTTGAGGCCATTTCCCCTCGTCCTGTCATCTGCCACCAGTGAGAAGAGACCAGCCCTGCTCCCACTGTAAGCACCTTTCAGGTACTGGAAGAGAGCAATAAGGTCTCCCGTCAGCCTCCTCTTCCCCAGACTAAACAGCCCCAGCTCCCTCAGTCTCTCCTCATAGGGCTGATTCTCCAAGCCCTTCACTAGCCTTGTTGCCCTTCTCTGGACCTGCTCCAGTACCTCCATGTCCTTCTTGTACTGAGGTGCCCAAAACTGAACACAGTACTCAGGGTGAGGCCTCACCAATGCTGAGTACAGGGGCAGGATGACTTCCCTAGTCCTGCTCACCACACCATTCCTGATACAAGCCAGGATGCCATTGGCCTTCTTGGCCACCTGGGCACACTGCTGGCTCATATTCAGCCAACTGTCCATCAGTACACCAAGGTCCCTTTCCATCAGGCAGCTTTCCAGCCACACCTCCCGAAGCCTGTAGGGTTGCCTGGGATTGTTGTGACCAAAATGCAGGACCCAACACTTGGCCCTATTGAAACTCATGCCATTAACCTTGGCATGCCCCATGAGCAAGCAACGCCTGAGATGCGTAAGTGTTGCATTCAAAGGTGTTCCTGAAATAGGAAAAGAGATTCTAGCATTCTATATGCAGGCAAAAGCTGCTGGGAATGTACCACATTAAGGAGTGAATAATGTTGTTCCACAGCCTTCAGAAGCTGGGAATGCTTCACTTTTTAGATACAAATAATATGGTCCCCGGGTACATTTTTGAAGGATATATTTTCCATTTAATATCTGTCACATTTTATGCAGTGTGAAATCTGCGTAAACACTTGATATTCTCTACCACTAGCTATATCTCTTCATGTTAGTGCACCACACCTTCTGGACGTGAAAGGGACTTTCCCCAGGAACCAGTTAAAACAGCTGTATATTCATGGCCTGTATTTTATAACTTTGCTTATAGACGGTAAATTTTATTATACCTACCCATGTTTTTAGTTACCTTTTATAATAAAACTATTATTAATTTTATTATAATAATATTATTAATTATATTAATCATTGTATATAATTATATTAATTATAATAATAAAATTATTATTACATTAAAACTTTACGTAATAGAAAAAAAAAAGAAGAAGAAAAGACACTGGCAAGTATTAAAGTTTCATAAAAAAACACCCAACTTTTCACAGAAATTCATTAAATCCAGTATAACTTTTACAGGTACTGCTACTGCTTTCTGCCTCTTTGTAGACCCACCCAAATAATCCAGACACTGAACAATGGGAAGATTATGAGTAAAAATATGGGACAGAAGCTTGATCAAATGAAAGGGCAAGAATATTCTCAATAAGAAACAGATGTGAGTTTTTGTTATAACGTGAGATTCCTGTAAAACACACTAGGGAATTTTACTGGAAAATGTTAAGAAGCATATTTCCTGCTGATGGAATGATAGAGAGCCCAAAGAAACAATTTTAAAATGCTCTTGTTGGCATCCTATAAAGGTGGTTATGGATATGTTAAAGGATGACCAGTGTTTATTAGTGACCACTGGCACTGTATTTAGTTAATTAGTTTGTTGCTCTTGTGTGGAGAGATTTTTCCTGTTTGTTGGCAGGGTTTTTAATTTGTGCTGGTCCCAAATCGCTTGATCCTATTTGTATGGTGGTGACTGAGGTTATTGTAACAGGTTTCTAGTTATTGTAAGTAGGAGCTCAGCTGGAACTGGAAGTGCGCTCACTGATTGATTGCCTGTCTGCATGCAGTGGACAGAACCTGTGTTTCTTTTCAAGTTCAGAAAGATTCACAAAACAAATTTAAAAGGTCTAATTTTTTCCAATTAAAGCTGTAGGGGAAGAGTTTGTTTTTACTGAATTAATTACAATACGGTAATGATCTAGTGTTAAACCAGGTAAAAATGTCAAATGCTCATCTTGGTTTTATTAGTGCAAATCTAAAAGCATTTCATTTGTTAACAGAGTTGTTTCATTCTGAAAAGATGAGCTCACAAACATAAGAAATTAAGGCTAAATAAAAACGTTGCTATAAGGCATAGTAAAAATTATATCTTTAATCCTAAATAATACGTTCCACATCGAAGTAACCAAAAAGCATTTCTTGTTTCTTCTAGTTTCTTCTGCTTTGTTTAACGATAGCAAGTATTGCTCTAAGAGGTGTCTTTTTCACAAGACATGGGTCTGATTCTAATGTCAAAGTTACCTAAAAAGGGAGCGCACAAAGAGAGTGCATCAGTATGTCCAAAACTGGGATATAAAAAGAAAACTATAAACACCTCCAGCCAGGGCTCTCATCCTACTTTAACCCAATTAATACTTGACTTGAGATTAACTTCTTTTTCTTTTTCTTTTTCTTTTTTTTGTTGTTGTTGTTCATTAAATTAGTGTTTTTAATTTAGCTTCATGAACAGAGGCATCTCTTTAGAGGGAGATGAATTCGGTACATGACAGCAGCTCCTAGAGCTATATGAGCCTAATGAAGGAAAAGAGCACTGCTGAAGGAAGCGCAGGAAAAAACCTCTATTAACAGAAAAATGCATAATAGCTGAATGTTTATTAAAAAAATGCTCCATTATAAACATGGTCTTCTTTCAATCCAAGGATCAATTGCTACAGATAATTTTCCTTCTCATTCTTTTCACTTGAGTAAAATTTCAGTTAAAATAAGAGAAGAAAGAAGCGGACGGAATATCACGGGTATCACCTAAGAGCTAATTTCACTGAAAATCCCAGTTTCAGAGGACCCACTACCTGACCACATTTTGTGCTGTGATTCTCCTGAAATGTTTTGGAACTTTCCATGTAACACTTCTAAGCAAGACCACCAAGTTTTCTAGAACCTTTTACTTGAAAGAAAACAGTAAAACAACCAAGAAGTGAATGTATTCGGTGCTTCCCTACACGTTGACCTGGAATGTATGGAATTTATTCCGATATTATACTAAACCAGCACTGAACAACTAAACAAAGCTGCAATTTATGTCACTTCTTAATCTAAAAAAAAAAAAAAAAAAAAAAAAAAAAAGTTTTGTTACAGAATCTGCTTAAGTAACTTTCATGTTTTCTATTGTATTGGAATAGTAAGCCTCTAAGGGAGGTGAAGTCTGTTTTTGGATGCAAGTACATGGCTCCTATTGAAGTCAAATGAGCCCATAAGATCAATATAGATGTAAAACCGCTGATTCTTAACAATGGGATGGATTAGTGGCAAGGTAATCCAAGGATTACACAAACCCAGCAATTGAAAGCAGTCCTCAAGCCTGAGAAAGCACATGATTACAAGCAAGTCATCTTCAGAAGTATGTTTTTTTACATCTTGAACAAAAAATGGAGGAGAAAAGTGACATTCTACATCAAAGGGAAATCTAGCTTTTAAAATACCTGTTAAAAATAATGAACTCTGTTCTTATATTGCTACTTGACTTAATACTGTGCTTAAAGTCTTCTGTTGAGCTCAGTGCTGTACAGGCACACAATCGAGGAGTGCTCCAAAACTCTGCTCCAAAGTGTGGATTTCAAGCAGGTGACCCAGGCCAACAATTCAGTACCAGTAGAGCCAAGGAGATAGAAAGAATGGATGGGCTGGAAGGGACTACTGCACCAGCCTCCCCAGCACTACCCAGTGTTGGTGATGAAAAACACAGGAGGTAGAAGGAAAACGTGAAGAAGGCTTTACCAATATCTGCGGCACACGGATCTTCCTTTAAAACCCAAGGAACGAGTAATGAAAACTGGCACCCCCGGCTACTCAGGGAGATATCCGTGTCTCAGTGCAAAGATGAGAGCTAAGATAACAGTAAGGCACTAAAGGACCTTGAGAATGAAGGAATAGCGTGGGTTCATTATAAGAAGGAACAGACATTCAAGGCACAGCTGAAAAAGCAGAAGTGAGAGGAAAGTGGCAGCAACCTTCTCAGTGACCTGAGGAATAAAAAGTGCCCAGGCAGCTCAAGAAGATTAAGTCACATTTTAAAAACGTTTCCCCTGCACCCTCATCCCCTTTTGGTCAGTTTCACTCCTGACTAATCAATAACACCAATGGAAGTGACACAGAAATGAATTAGGACAAAAGGTTTATTCATCTTCTCCCGTGCAAGGTGCTCGGGGGTTGGTGTGGCATCCACTTTCCAGATCTTAGAGAAGGCGAGCATGAAGGCACATAAACTTTTTTTCCCTGGAAGTCTCTTTGTGCAATTATTGTAGAGCATGCTGTTGCACATTAG
>NC_052572.1:23578732-23593732 GCF_016699485.2 Gallus gallus | reverse complement strand
TTCCCCCCTCCCCGCTTTCTTTGCTTTCCGCGTTTGTGGATGAGTCTGGCGGTTGTTGTTGCTTGTGTTATTAATTGCACCCGGGCCTTTCCTTGCTCTTTGCGGGAGCGCGGTCTAAATTGGCTCTAATAAATATTAGCCGCTAGATTAGGCGAGGTGAAGCTGGCACGGCGCTCTATTTTCGACCTGTAGCCTCTGCAAAGCCGCCAGTTCTGCGCCAGATTAGCCCCATCCATCCAGTGTCAATGGTTGTCTTGTTGAGAAAATCAGTGAGTAAACACGGCTGACAGAGAGGGGTATCAGCTGATTACTCATACAAATAGACTGCAAACTCCACCAGGAGAAGCTGTTTCCAGAGATGGGTTTCTCGCACTGACAGGGCTGCTTCTCCCAGGATCCCGTGTCCTGCTGTTCCCACTTTGTCCTCCATCAATCACACAATTGTGTCCGGGATGTTTTATAGAGTCACTTAATATCCCTGCCTTCATCTCTATTCACTTAGAGAATGATCTGCCATAAGGGCTAAAGGCTTTTGCAGGTTGGGACCGGAGACAAACCCGGGCCACAATGGCTCTGGTGGAAAACAGCAATTCATGACAGCGCCTGGCTTTCTGATGCTAATGGCACCGCCACGGGGTATTACAATAGCGGCCGGGCCGTGATTTAAATCCACTCCTGCCATTATCCCGCGGTCCGGCGTATTAAATCACTCGCGCAGATCAGATGCCAGTGGGCATGGGGGCTGGGAAGGAGTTGTGTGTGTGTGTGTGTGTCTGTGGGGAGGGGGGTGCTGCGCAAACCCTCACCCTGCGAGGGGCGAGAGGAGACCGCGCTGTGCCCGCGGGGGGGGTGCCGCTGCCGTGGCCCCACTGCCCCCTGCGCTCGTGAGGACGGAGCTCCCGTTACTGCGCTGCGGCGTCGCCCGGGGGCACCGAGCTCCGCGGACCCCTCCCGGCCGCAGGGAGCCCGCGAGCCGGGCGCTGCAAACCCGCCTTCTGACGGCGAATTTTAAAGACAGACGAAAGAGTTACAAGGTATCACTGTTTAAGTGCCTCATCTACAAATTAGATTGCTACACAATTAATCAGAAAGTTAATTAATGAGCAAGTTACTAATTAGGACATTTAAAACCAGTGTTTATAGTGTCTTAGTTAAAAAAAAACCCTATGTAGCTAATTGGCCTATACACTGATTTCATAACTCATAGCCAAGGTTACAATACCACAGATGTATTATTATGTACAAACTGTAATTATGTCACTATTTTATTAAGCTCACCTCACCTGAATCAATTTTATTATCGGTTTTAAATCTGAAAATTTCTTAAACGCAAACAGCCCGGGGGGCTCTCGGGACGCTCAGGGCAGCCGCCGCTTCCCTTCCCGGCCGTGCGACGGGTGTTTTAGGAGGGGACGGACGTGCCGAGGGTGGGCGCTGACCTCGGGAAGGAGGGTCGGTGGGGGCATTTTCATACCCCTTTTTTTCCAGAAGAGTTTGGAGGCGGGGTGCTCCCCCCCCTCGGGGCCGTTCTGGCCGTCATCCCCTCGGCCGGTTTCCTGCTCCGACTGCCTGGAAGGCCTCCCGCGGCCTCTGGTGGGCTCCGGTGGGCTCCTGGCCGCAGCCCGACCCCCGCAGCCGGGCGGGGCCGCGGGAGGCGGCGGCCGGGATCCCCCGCTGCGGGGTCAGGGCCTCGGGCAGCCCCGCGGCCGCTTGGAGCCGCGGTAGTGCGCAAAACTACTCTTTGTAATCTCCTTTTCAATAGTGAGGAGTACATATAGGTAATTTTAATGAAGAGGTTCCTGTACCACATTATTAGCAATAAATCTACACCATTCTTTGTTGGTTAAAATCATTATCATCATCATCGGTATCATTACTGAACTCATTATTCTTGTGTTACTATCAGAGTAGATTTATGATAACACCCACCATCACGCCTGAGTTAAAGAAGGTGTAAAGGTTTGATTAATAGCTGCTTTCACGTTTTAATACTCGACATTTTCTCACATTTTTTATAAATAAGGGGCACGATAATTACAGGCGGTAATTACTGCTTTTGTTACAAAGTGTCTGACGAGGCGCACGGGCGCTTTTCCCGAAGTCAAATATAAATAAATAAATAACCGCCGGACACAATAAGTTGTGGTAACGGCGCAGGAAGGCGGACTTTGGAAACAATTAGGCTTTTGCTCCGCCACGGCGACGTTTTCGATTAATAAGCGCTAACAAAAAGAAACAATCCCTCTCCGATCCCCGCCCCCCATCACCCCATCACTCCCCCCCCCCCCCCCTCCCTCGGCAAAATAAGCAACTTTGCGGGGAAAAGAGTAAAACCGAGGGCAGGAGCCGGAGCCAGGAACACAAAAGAGGGTGTCATCTTTCCACCTTCGCTCTCCCTAACGTAAAATACAACAAAACAATACGGAGGGAACCCGGCCGCCCGGCCGCCGTCCGGCCGCGGCCCCGCGCGCTCTTCGCGTGCTCTGCGCGGGCGCTGAGCGCCGCGGCCGCGCTCCCCGCGCCCCGTTCCGCCCCCGGCGGGCGGCGGAGCCCCGCGCTCGCTCTCCCGGGAAGGTTACACGGCGCTCTGCCTCGCTTTGTCTTCCCCGTGCCCTTTCCTGGCAAAAATGGAGACATCACATCCTTGCCCAGCCCCGGCTCAGTATTTATGAAGGTTTTCTGACAAATAGGCAGGCTGGCCACGCATGGGTGACTGCCTTCATTCCGCACTTGGCTTGTTTACATAGGACCAGCACCATTTCCACGGATTAAACAAATCACAGCGAGAAGGAGACATTTATAATCCGCCAACGAGGCCACAGGCAGTTAAAAAATGTGGGCATGTGTGTGTGCGCTGCGAGAAAGAAAAATAAATGTTCATGTCCAGGGAGCTGACCTTCTTCTTAGAGGGTAACTCAAGGGGTATGGATATAAATATAGGTTGTATATAATGCGTTACGCGCCAGGCCGAGGTATGCATTTAATAATTATCTGTTATACGCGGTGATTGTGTACAAATGCACGGCATTAGTTTGCATCTTCCGCCGCGCTCCCTCCCTCCCCACACCCTCCGCAGCTCTCGGAGGCGGCCGTGCGATCCCGCGGCCGCAGACGGAGCGACGCGCGCAGGGGGCTGCGGGCAGTGCCCACGCGTGTCCGCCTGTGTGCGTGTGGGCGGGGGCGGCACGGAGAGCCCACGCGTGCGGCGCGGCGCGGCGTGCCCGGGGGCGCATAGCGGAGCTCAGCCCGGAGCGGGATGGTCTCACCCGGAAGCGTTAGGGTGAGGGGGGGGGGGGGGGGGGGGGGGGGAAGAAAAGAGATAAAGAAAGAAAGGGGAAGAAAAGGGGGGAAAAGGGGGGAGAGATGCGGTGTGCAGAAGCCTACGGTATTTTTCAAAGTAAGAGCGTGCGTTTTACGATCCCTCTCCCTCTATCTGCAGGAAGAGTGATGGTGCGGGGGAAGGAGCTATAACTGGAAATGTTGCCCTTTATCTTCTGTCAGCTCTCAGGACACTTGGCTGCTGCTGCTTCTCCGGCTGCTGCTGGGGTTTTTATGACACGTGTCACCCACCTCGGGCAGGAGAAGGAAATTCCCTACAAAATAGCAATGGTTTCGAAAAAAAGGATCGCAACAAAATATTGAATAAATTCCCTTTTAATTTATTTGATCATTCCACATTACGGGGCTATGAATTGCTCAAATTTGATAACAAGTACTCAATTCAACTCATTATGTAAGTTAAATTAGACTTCGATAAAATTTCAGTGGCGCGCAGTGGTTCCTAGAATGAAATGTAATTTGTGCAAGAATTTGTTGTATCTGTCACAAATATTTCCAATTAGCGACCGTAATTATTTGATAGTTTCTGCAATTATGGCTTAAACGGGTGAATTTGGGACTGTGGAGGACCCTAATTGGCCTAAATTTGATATTTTGCATATTTGCATAATGAGGAAATTGGTAGAAAATTGTGTTCATTCATTTGTGAAAAATCCTATGAATTTTATGAATTTGAAAGCTCTGTTTGTGCAGACTGTGACTTTGCTTGCTGATCCCTGAGGAGCTGACGCTGAATGCCTGAATGGGCAGCGCGCCAACTTCTCCACCCGGAGGAGAGGCGGGGGAGGGAGGGATGGAAGGGAGAGGGAGGCAGGGAGGCAGCAGGGAGGAGGGAGGGAGAGAAGGAGGGAGGGAGGGAGGCAGCGCGGCCGGCAGCAGCCGCCGTGGCCGCGGCCGCCCGCGGGGCAGCGGGGAGCGGCGAACCCCCGCTCTGCCGGGGCGGGGGGGACCGCGGGGCGGAGGGGCGGCGGGCGCTCTCCTGGCCGAATGAAATTGCCAGCGCTTCCTCGTTCGGTAAAAGTGTTTGATCTATCGCGCTGTCAGTGTGAAGTGTTTAAGGAGAAGCGAAAGCATGGGGTGTAAGATGCTGGCCCAGCACCCGTTCATCACGCATCGGGGATTTGAGCCTCCGCGTTTCTCTGTTGGCGACGTCTCGGCTCTCAGCACGGGCACATCCCGGCCGAGAACCGCCGGCCGGGACGTGCCCCTCTCCGGCCGCGGTGCCGCGACGCCGCTCGAGGAGGGAGGACGGAGGGAGCAGCCCCGCGAGCAGGAGCGGGCGGCGGAAGGAAAAACGTCCTCCGTTGTCCGTCTTCCTGGGCCGCGGCACGGGAGGCAGCGCGCTGGCTGGTGGCAGAGGGAGATGCCTTTCTCCTGGCTGCCTGTTTTTGCTTTCCTTCCAGCAAGGCTTTAGGAAAGGCCCGGAGGCCTCCGGCTGTCTGCCCTCTTCTCCTCTGGTCCTGGTTTCCATAGCTGTGGCTGCACAGGCTGAGAAAAGCTGCTCCCAGGAGCTGCAGAGGCTGAGCGGGGGATGTAATATATTCCCCTGAAGAGTTTTACACACTCCAGCTCTCGGCTGTAACTTCGGTTGGTTAGCACTTTCCCCATCAACATGGACGTGTATAATGTGAAGATGTAACAGACTCTAAATGCTTAAGTGCTTTGTTTCACAGCACATTTTCAGTAAAGGTCAAAATAAATTCATCTCCCTTCATGCAGCATTTGTGTTTGGCTTCCTGAGTCGCTTGCTCAGGGGTTGGGGCAGGATCACTGTGAAATAATCAGAAGCACCCGTGAGCAGATGCTGGGCACGACACGAGCTTCCCACAGCCTGGTTCTGTGAGGAGCTGAAGATGCTGCTATGTGCATCATGCATCTCCACTCCTCAATCAAATGACTCCACCCTTCCATGCCTCTGCTTCACTGGGGTTGTGAGTATGGGGAATGGGGATAACAGACCTGATTTGGAATGAGCTGGAATTTACTATGTGTGAAGATGAGAGAGTGAAAGGGTTGAAGCTCTGAGTTAAAAAAAAAATAATAAAAAATCTGTAGTAATAGAATCACTTGGCTCAAGATCCTTTTGGGAACACTGTCTGTGCCCAGTTCTGTGGTGACACTGTGCAGGGCAAATCTGCCCTGCTCTATCACAGATATTTCAGCATACCATACCATACCCTAGGCTTAGCCCAACTTGCCTTCCATTCCTTCACATTTTGTTTCACCCTTTCATTCTCTTCCCCGGTGCTCATTCCTCTTTTCATTTTTTCTCTACGGTTCTTCTTTCTGCCCTCCCCAATCCCATGCTTTATTCTTCTGCATTTAAGTACCTGTTTTGCAAAAAAACCAAAAAACAAACCATCACGTACATACACTCGCTGGGCACATGTTGCTTGAATATCAAGTGACAAACCTAGCCGATTCCAGGGGACAACAGAGTCATAGCTGCAACCTACACAGTACTTGCATCCTGCATCCAGTAAGCTCTGAATAAATGAAGAAAATGATGAGACCTCAGGAATGATGCTTGTTGCAGGATGCATAAAGGGCACACATGGATTTCGACAGATCAGATTTATTTTTCTTGGGGGTGGGCGCACAGGCTTTTCATTCCTTTGAAACAGCGTTTGGAAGTAACTCATTACATCCCTCTCCAATTATTTTCTAGGAAACACCGTTCTTAAAACAAAGCCTTAGGCACCCCAGTCTGTAGAGCAAGTCTTGGAACATTGCCACACCGGTGACCCTGAGGCACTGAAGATTGATTCGGATCATCTGAGGATCTGGATGCAGTGGTTCATATGTGAAATGCTGATCTTTAACAGCCCATGTGGCCAGGAATATGCCCGTGCCCTTGCTGGACCAGGATCCACCTTTCAGAAAGCTTCTAGAATAGTGGAGAGAAGCCCATAAAATAGTATGTAAAAATAAACTACGAAAAAGACTTATTTCAGTTACAGCTGGGGAAGAGAGTCTAAAATCAGTAAAAGGTGCTTCCTCTTGCATGACATTTTTATTTCTAGGCTTTTAAAACATCATCATGTGGCTACTGTATCATCTCCAGTTATTTATGTAAGCACAGTTCTAGGGAACTGTTAACAAGTAAACTCTTGTGCAGATTACCAAGAAGGTAAAGCTCATAGGAGCAATATAAATGTTTAGGAGGAAGTGTTATGCTGCTAAAATTCACCATCTAAAGTTACAGTCATCTTCATCTCCAACAATACAGGAAGATGAGCCTCATAGATGCGTGTATACAACCATTTGACATTCAAACAAAGCTGCTGGCAGGTTTATTTTTGCTCCCACCCTGCCTTGCAGGGCTGATTCGGGCTGCAAAGCTGCTATGTGTGAAAGCAGAGCCTGAAACCGGGTGCAGTGTGGGTATACGCACCACAGGCATGCTGGTACAGTGCAATCTTCCCCAAATTTATTCTTCAATTTGGAGTCAAATTTGGAAACAGAGGACAGAGGATCCACAGAGAAAGGAAAGTCTTTCCCTGATGATCAGAGTAGGTTGCTTTAGTATACCACAAGACTTCAGACAGAAAGGACTGTACGAACACGGTGCGTTCTGGTAGTACCAGAGTACGGGTGCAAGATGGAATGTGAGTTGTAAATACACACAAGATTAGATCCAATTAGAAGACTGTCTTCTAAGACAATTACAACATAACTCCATAATACACTCAAGTTATAACAAAGACTAAGATAAAGTGAGTAAGCAGGTGAAGAAACTGCCAATTATCATTTTCCCAAAAGCTATCAACCACCTAAACAGTTTTTTCTTCCACCTAATCCCCATAAAACTGTAATGAAAAAGGGCAAAGGTACTGTGGATGGGACATGCATCAAACCCAACACTCATACTTCAACAGATCCACATTATGAAGCCAATGTCTTAAGGAGAAGACCCCTTCAAGTTGATAAATGCTTCATCTGTATAAGCATTTCTTTTTCCAAGCCATGAAGCATCATTTCTCTTGATACCAAAGTTGAAGCAGAGCTATGTATGTTAAAATGAGCACTTCACATCTCTGCCAGACATAAAAAATACATCTCCTTCAAACTAGAACTCTTACTCTTGCATGCAAATCTGCTAGATGATATAGGTGCTGCAACTAATAAAAATGTGTACAGTAAGAAAATGAAGAGCCTCACAAAGTCTCTCCTGTCCATTCTTGCTAATTACAAATCTCAGAACTGAAGATAAACACACATGTTTTTAATGACCACCCCCCAAGCTATTCTATAGACTATATAAAAATGTTTACAAACTGCTTCTATTATCAGTGAGCTTAAGGCTGCCTCCAGTTGTGTGACTGTTTTGGAAATATCCCGACATATTTTTTGTATATTTTGTAACCCTGGGTTTACAAAAGACAGCCCCAGTCACACCTGTGAGATCTCATATTATTCCATAACCTGTCTGCAGGAAGCAGTGAAGCTCCACTGCAAATGTTGGAGAAGAGTGGCCCATCAGGACAAGTCTATCTGGACATCTTCAAACAATTTTCTGTGCAGCAGAATCTGCTGAAGGATGAATTTGCACTGAAACAAAGACATTTATCCCCGAGTGTAAGTATTTTCAGTAGTCACATGCTACAGCTGAATGAATTGACCAGAAAAATATAGGGATAGGTAAATAAAGATGTTGAAAACCAAAAGAGGGCTGGAGGTTGGATACAAGAAGGTAGAAAATCATGAAAGAAGCTGGGGGAGCAAGGGATGAAGAGCTGGTGAGGATAGTAGCTACTGTGCATCATCCTGCAAACATCTTCCTAATTCCTTTTGATAGGCCAATATGCTGCAGTGCTTTAGAGCTATTCAAAGTTGTTCAGTGCAACCACAGAGTGGGGAATCTGACCATAATACATGACACAAAATACTTACATTGGACATGCCATATCTTCAAATCAGAAAAAATATGAAAGAATATTTTCTTTTGAATTTTCATTCCAGTGTCCATGTAGCACATTTATAATATTCTCTTCCACCACACACACGGGCATACTTCATCCCAGCTCTGAAAATTTATGTTAAACTTGAGCTACAGCTAAGATAATCTATTTGTAGTGTATATGACTGATGTTGTAACCCAAAAGTGATGCTTGTGAAAGTCCAGATAGCTCAGAATCAACTGAAAAAGAGGGGGGGAGGGTGGGGGGGGAAGAGGTTAAATATATAAAACCTCGCTAATTTGTATATAACATTCACTTATTTCCCTCTCAACGTTTGTGAGCTAACTCAAACCATGCTGTTTACAATCCTGAGACTCCATTCTTTCTGTTATATAATATTATAGAAGAGTTTTTACTTCTTACCAACAATACTAAAGGTAAACACTACAAGTCTCAATTCCAGAGACAGCGAAACTGAGATAATGTTCTGTAAGAGTATCTTGCAGATGCATGATGGGCTCAGGGAGATCTTTGAGCCTCTGGAGCTTCTTTCTACACGTCTGCAGGTGGTTGGGAAGGATCTTGTTAATGCTTACCAAAGGACATATTTCTGTCTGACCCTCAGTCCCAGTGAGTGTTACAGATATTCCAAAGACATCTTTGTTGGGTGTGCCTTCTGCACTTGAAGGGACTGATATTAGAATACCCTGATTTGGAAGGGACCCACAAGGGTCACCAAATCCAACTCCTGGCTCCACACAGGAATGTACAAAATTCAAATCCTATGTCTGAGAGCGCTGTCCAAATGCTCCTTGAACTCCATCAGCTCGGTGCCATGCCCACTGCCCTGGGCAGCCCGTTCCATGTCCAGCGCCCTCTGGTGCAGACCCTGTGCCCAACCCCCAGCTGCCCCTCCTCTGGCACAGCTCCATGCCATTCTCTTGGGCCCCGCCACTGTCACAGAGAGCAGAGCTCAGCATTTCCCCTCCACTCTGTAGTCGACATGAGGCCTCCCCTCAGCTCCTCTGCTCTGCACTGAGCACACCCAGGGGCCTCAGCCACTCCTCACACACCCTGCTCCCCAGGCTCTTTGCCAGCTTTGCAGCCCTCCTTTGGATACTCTCTAACAGCTTTATGTCCTTATCTTGTGTCACCCCAATGGCACCCAGTGCTGGAGGTGAGGCCGCACAGCACAGACCAGAGCAGAGTGGGACAACCTCTCCCCTCACTTGCTGGCAGTGCTGGGCCTGGTGCAGTTGGCCCTTTGGGCTGCCATGATTGACTCACATTCAACTTGTTGTCAGCCAGATCCCCCAGATCTGAAGGGCACTACAACACTAACTTGGGAGTGCAAAGATTCTGTAGAAGTGGGGAAGGGAGAGACCTTTGTAAGTTGCAGTAGTTTTGTTTTATGTTTGTTACTTGGGATTCTAAGTCTGGGGAAAGAAATCTGCAGCAAGAGTCAGCAAGGAACAAGTTTGGGAAGATGCAAAGCAATCCAATACGTAGAAGTCATTTGGGACTGGTCACTGCAGGCAGAATTATTGCCTTTTTTGGTTTATCCCTTTGAATACATCTATGTAGGAGTAGTGTTTGCCAGACTCTCATGTGTCCTGGTGAAATTAGGCCTGTCAGAGCTAAGCACCACACATTCAGCTTTCTCTCACTGAGCTCTCTAACCATTCTCCAAGTTACCATGGGTAGCAGAGACAGCTGTAGTTCCAAAGATTTCCTATCTTGCTATTCTTAAGACAAGAATAGAGCTCTGCTGAACACAAAGGAAAGCAAGAGATGGTTGTTCAGCTTTCCATTTTAGGGGGAGAGGAAACAGAAATACTCGGCAGTGCCTTCCCCCCATGACCCTCTCAGTCCTTTCCTTCTTGGCTGCCAGAGAAGGTGGAGCCCCCCAGTGTCCTGGTGGAGTGGGGAGAGCATGCAGCTTCCCACATTCTGGCAGGACAAGCTGCTTCCACAGGAAGGCAGAGCAAGATAAACAGCACCTGGGTTGTGCACTGCTCTTGGTTTCTTGTGTCGTGTCTGGGCAATACCTTGTCTTTGTGTATTAAATATAGAAAATAAATGGTGGTGCAGGAACAAAGGACTATTTTCGACACTGAAGTTTTTGGCCATGAATGTTTGGATATATGATCAATTGGCCTAAATGAACTGTCTCCCTAGGCTTCTTCTCCAGACGCCTAAGTGGTGGCAGCTCCACCCACCTTCATTTGAGTGCTGTGTGGCTCCTTCCGTGGAAGGGAATTAATGAAAACAGCTTGATGCCTAGCATTTTCAAAAAAATCAGTCTTTGCTGTGGGCACTGCAGCCAAACTTTATTAAAGTACTATTTTGACCATATTAGTGCTGGGTTTTATTCAGATTTATTAACATGATGACAAGAATATCTGTGGTATGGAAAAAATAAGAGTTCCACCACTCAATTGGCTTGATTCATTTTCCTGTAGTATCTCTTGCAGTCCATCTGCTGAAAAATGAAGCCAAAATGTTTTAGAGTTATGTTTTCATAGGGAATTCTCTGTTAATTAGTTATTTCTCTCTGCCATGTGTAGCAACTGATGAAATCAGCTACTGTAATTTCATGAAAAGCAATGCTGGACTGTTTGTTTGTATCAACATGAACACTTTCTTACACACAGCACTCTAGTGGTACACAAGTGGTCTAGATGGCATTTATTTTTAATATAATAAGGACACACAGCAACTGTAGCATCACAATTTATTTTCTTGTGTATAAAAACATGATCCTAGGCTAAATGCTGCAGAAAGATTTTATGTCCTCAGATTCATTTTTACATACATTTTAATATATTTTTACAGAGTTGAGCGTAGCTTACTAAAGTTAGTGATAAGATTTATTTATTTTTTCTAGAATAAAATAGTATGCTCGACAGTTGTATTCAGTAGGCTCAAGTTACAGATCTTCCAGTGTCATCTGCTGTTTGAACTTCATTTAGTGAAGACATGGCACTGCCATGCTAAGAAAACTCTGCTCTGTAATTGCAAATGAAGTATTTAAACCTTTTTACCTTTTAATACCAGAGAATGCTCTCTGTAGCTGAAGACTGGATTGTTTCCAGGGAGCTTAATTAGGTAGGGAAAACACAGAATTTCATCTTCTGTACATTCCATGTTTGTGCTTTCTCTTTTTTTCTTTTTAATGCCCTTAATGTTCTTAAACAGTGCTTTCCATCTGTACACTCCATTGAGAGTTCTAAACTGGGGGACTTCATTGGCTTCTTCTTCATCCCTGATAACATTCAAAAAAAAAAACAAAGTGGGGACAAGCTGTACTAAGACAGCCCAGTCAGCAGTCTTCACCAACTACAAGAGAAGTATGCACTGTATTCTGCCAGAGTAAGATCATCATGCTTGACTGATCTCACCAGAATGAGGAAAATGAGCCACTGGTCGAGGTTATGCTATCAATGAAACTCTTGTGTTTGGCACAGAAGAAGGGAGAGGATAAATCAGAAGACTGAAAACTTGTGAAAGAAACATCAGGAGCATTGCTGTGTCCTTATTCAGCTCCTCACTTAGGAAAATGTGAGATAAAGACCCCATGAGAAATACACTTTTTCAGCACTAGGGGAGAGCATGAGAGTCTCTTCCTTTTGGTCTTTTGGTACTCCTTCCCAGAGAGGTGAAAGGTAGCAAGCTGACAGAGCTCCAGGACCCTTAGGTTGTGGGCTTCAATGATGCTGTTCTACAGCCTGTTGTGTGAATGAATTCTCACTCAGCCCGTATAACCTCCTAAGTCTACTGGTGAACACATGTGATGAAAGATGGGTTATATCAGAACAGGAATCAACAGGATTATATTGAAAATAACAGACTAATGGTGCATAGCATGGTTTGTGCAATTAGTGATTACCTGTTTTGGAAACAAAAGGTATTAGAGCTTCAACATGAAAGAAATCTAAATATACCACTTCTATAGCTTTCAAGACTCCCTCTGTAAATCTGTACAGAGGTGAACTGTACGTGGTATATTAATAATAATAATAAAAAGTTAAAATATTGAAAATATTTTGTATAGCATTTGAGGTTGATAATGAGGTGTATGGAAGAAGAAATGAAACAAATGTAGTATTTGCCCTCAGAGAAAAAACTGACAGCTGTATTTTACAAGGGTGGCATTCAAGAGCCATCGTTTAGAGTGTCCAAAACAGCAGCAGATGAAAAAAATTTCTCACTCTTCCTCTGAGAGAAATGCTTGGGCTTGAGAAAAACCCAATGAGATAGAGAACCCTGATACAGGAATGGCAAAGTCAGGAGTGTGAAGAAACACAGGGCAGCAGCATGGGAACTTAAAAATGGATTCTTTCAATATTTTAAAAGCTTTCCCCTTTTTGTATTTCACTTTAAGATTTCTAGTGCCATGTCCTGGGTTTTGAATTAGAGATCTAATTATCTGATATATTCATGTGTGCAGAATCCATGAGGCAGACTTTTTAAAGAATTAATTTTAATTCTGCAACACTGTTTGTGTCAAACATCAGCTGACATAACGGAGCTGCGCAAAGTAATCTGTGGTGATTCCATTGGGCTTGTCTTCTGACATTACTCCTTTTCCCTCTCTATGTGTAGGGAAGATATTTCTGCCTGATTTCATTCTGAAATTATCAGAAGACTTACAAAGTCTTCTTCCTTACACTGCTGGACGGTTTGTTTTGGAGTCTGTGTCTAGTGAGATGTAATGCTGTGAGGCTTTGGACATCAATTAGAAGGGCAGAATCAAATCAACCTTGCCTTGCTCCACTATGTCATCGCAGTTAAATACAAGCAAATGAAAACAGTGAACAGTGTTAAAAAAAAAAAAAAAAAAGCACTACTCTCTTTTTTTAAGTTGTGAAACTTTTTCTTATATTGTGATTTTATTCTTTTATTAAAAACTAGTTCTCATAGTATTTAGTGAAAGCTAAGACCTAGATCTCCAAAGCAGAAAGGAGAACATGTTTTGAAAGAAAGATGTATGTTTCAGGACTTCTGTAAATGTCAAGAAGCAAACTATAGGCATAAACAAAATGTCTTCCCCATTCACAGTGTTCCCTTCAGGTTGTTTCTCTCTAGTGACAGGGCTATGCTGTATTTTTTGAGACTTATGTTCTTCTCTCGAAGAGCAGAGCTACACAAATTAATTTTTTATACTTGTCACAACTCATCCACTAACAAGCCACAGTTTTGTCTGAGCTATTCAGCAAGCAGCTTTATGAGACAGCATTGGTGGAGTTTTTTGAGGAGCTACCTGGCTGACTGTCATTAGTTTCTGAATGTTGGTACTGTGCGGTGTACCTGTGATGAGTGTAGCCAGTTGCATGGGTTGGCTTTGCTCTCTGGTTGGATAAGCATGTGTGTGCCTATGATGTGGTTGCTTCCATGTATGAATTCATGTATTGGTCTCTGTGAGTGTTTATCACGAAACTGCAAATTTCTTTTCATGAAAATTCAGGTAGGTGAAATTGAATTACACAAATGATTTAGAAATTCCAAACACATCATTTAAAAATGCAGGAGAATATTCAGCAACTCCCTCTGCCCAGCCATCAGCCTATCTAATTGAGAAGATGGGTGAATTTTGTACCTGATTTAGAAAAAGTTGTAGTTCAAAAGCTTTGGATAAAATCTTTAATGAACACCTGTATTTGAAGTATAGCAGGGAGGCTGGAACTAGATGATCTTGAAAGTCCCTTCTAACCCAAACCATTCTATGACTCAAAGTAACAACAACAACAACAACAATAATATAGGTTACTTTATTTTTTTAATGAAATGTTTAGCTGCAAGTTTTTTGGGAAATCACGTAACAGTTTTCTTAAAAAAATGATAGGGGTGCTTATGTTAGCAAACAGGAGAATTCAGCCCCTGCAGAGGTACTCCACATACCTTTGTGTTCAAAACAGGATATTATGTAAAATCCAGGGATTCGCATACCTTGGGTTCTCACGCAGTACTAAACTTCATACTTCATCCAAAACTTGCATTGGGTCTTTCTATCTCTTGAAATGTACTCCTGATAACAACAGCTATATGAGTATAAAGCTTAATCCTTCTGCTAAAGTAAATGTGAGCTCTGATGATGATTTCAGTGGAGATAATTTTACATACTGCATTGAAAATGACATCATATGCTTTGACTGTTTATATAGACTTAGCTATGTACAGCAACATCTCATGAAAAAATTATCTAACAAATAACAAATACCCCACACAGGGCCTGTCACATCTTTATATATTTTCTTTCTTTCTTTCTTTCTTTCTTTCTTTCTTTCTTTCTTTCTTTCTTTCTTTCTTTCTTTCTTTCTTTCTTTCTTTCTTTCTTTCTTTCTTTCTTTCTTTCTTTCTTTCTTTCTTTCTTTCTTCCTTTCTTCCTTTCTTCCTTTCTTCCTTTCTTCCTTTCTTCCTTTCTTCCTTTCTTCCTTTCTTCCTTTCTTCCTTTCTTTCTCTCTTTCTCTCTTTCTCTCTTTCTCTCTTTCTTTCTCTCTTTCTCTCTTTCTCTCTCTCTTTCTCTCTTTCTCTCTTTCTTTCTTTCCTTCTGTACCCAAATAAAAATAAATATCACCAGTAGGGGGAATAGATGTATAAAAAAACAAACTCAGAACACTTTTATTATCGATTTGGATGGCAGTTAATGCACTTAAAAAGTTTCTGGTTTATCCTTCCACCATGTCGTCTGCAAGAGAAAGATGTTGGGGAAAATACTATTCTTAGACAAACAGTTAAGGTGTGCAGCTTATGATTTATT
>NC_052572.1:23433732-23573732 GCF_016699485.2 Gallus gallus | reverse complement strand
GAGAATAATGAACCGCTGCACCCCATTGAAATGTAATTACACAGCACTCTTGTTCTTAAACCTATAAGGTGAAAGAAAGATGAATAGTGAAAGTAAAAATCGCTGACCCTTCAAAGTTTAATTTACGTTATGCATTCCCTCGCCCTTCTGATAGGTTTTAGAAAGGTCATAATTTAGGGTATTTTGCAGTTGATAAATGATCTGTATGTTTGTATTCACACGCACCGATTGATTTGTTATAGCCAAAATATTGTTTCTATAACAACCTGCAGGTCCTTAACTAGGCAAACAGCAGATGAACAGGAATCCAAGTGGGAGGTGAAGCAAAATCCGATCCTGCTCAGAGGTCGAGGAGCAGGAGGAGGAAGACGAGGAGGAAGAAGGAGAGGGGGAGGAAGTAATTCAGTGTGAGCAGGGCAGAGCGCGGAAGCGAAGGGAAAGGCAAGTTCCTCGCGCTCTCCTGCCCTCTGTTCTACTGCTCTGCCTCTCCCAAGGCTCCTAGGTGCCCAGGGCCTGGTGTCTGCCGTCTCTGCAGCTTGGATTGCTCCCAGGGTGCAGAAGGCTGCTGGGGCAATTTTCCCGCCTTTCCAGCCTTGGATGAAGCTCCCGTTTCCGGGCCCAGTTGATGCATTATGCATCAGGGCTGCCTGCAACTGACAGCCCCTCAGCCAGCGTCTACTTGAAAAGCAATGGTGCTAATCAAAGTCGACACATTTGAATGTCCAGACACACACACAGAGAAATTTACTAATCAAAAAGTGTATTTCCTAGGGCTGTCTCCAGAGAAATCCGCAGGAAGAAATTGGAATAATTTATTAGCTTACAAGTTTTCGTTGACAGTTAGCCCAAGGCTATTTATCTCTGTAATAGAGAACGTCTCCAATGTGGCAAAATTGACCAAATCAAACAGCTTTGATCAGAAAATGAATCTGGCAAGGCTGTCTGTCTGTGGGTCCCAGGGGAAAGGTGGGAAACAAACAAAAAGATTTAACAAGTGGTCAATAGGAGAAAGAGAGAATTTGCAGCCTGGAAAGTCAGAAGCCTGCAAAATCTTCGCACACAAACACTGAAATGAATTACTGGAGAAATAAATTATGTCTCACATCATAACATTTAACATTGTGCTTGTGTGTAATTGGAGCTATGCAGCTCAATGCGATTCTTGCATTTAAGGTAATGATAAATAACTGCGGGAGGGCAAAAATGTCTTAACTTCTCCTCAGAGGAGATCAAAATATGGAGGATGCTGTGTCTTCAACACAGCTCTAGCACCTTCACTGTGGTTTACACTTACCATTCTTTATTAATACCGGCTTTGATACCAGACCCCCAATAGCCTGATTTATACTGAAAGCACATGAACATGCCAAACCTTGTTCTAGGTGAACAGGCACATGTTTCAGCTGCTTCCCTGCGTAATCCAGATGTGATTTTGACCATCTTCTTGTTGATCACTGAAGGCTCTTTAAGTCTAAGATAATTAAAAACAAGAGCTTTCATGGGTAAGAGACAAACTTGCAACTACATAAATTTCTTTACAAAATAAACTAGTCTTGACGTCTCTAAGAAAGAAAGCCTTTACATATCAAAGATCATCTGACAACAGACAATATGGAAAATAAATTCTGGGCCAGCAATTAAGAGCTTTTACTTTGCCACCACTCTCCTATTTTTTTTTATTATTCAGTATTCATTATTTCTGGTCATCCATATGTAACATGAGATAATAATAGGTAGAAATGAAAAACTCTTGCTTGCTTTGAATTAAACTGCTTTATGATCTTTATGTATAGATGTTTTGAATGCTTAAAGCATTACTACAATATATTTCTCAATGTTACTGCCTCACGGGGAACAAAATAGCAATAGGACGAATTCTTGATGCCATTCTGTTAAGAATTGTAGCTTTTCTCCTCTGGTAAGCAGTGAGTTTGGTTAGGTTCATGTGCTACTGGCTTTAAGTAGGAAAAGGTAGAAATAATGTTTCTTCCAGCCCCCATAATAAATTTTTATAGATAATGTGAAAGAAACACAAGTGCAAGCACATCTTATGTTAATAACAAAAGATCAGCAATTTTGCTTTGTTTATATTGGTGAATTGAATAAGCAACCTGCAACCAAACTACTCAAACAAGTTCAGATTGAAAGCACTCCAGATAGTAAACAGGCAGCCTATTCAGATATCCAGCAGGAAACTGAAGGCGACAGGCTAACTTCTCACATCTTTCTAGCCCATTTGATGGGACTGTAAGTCCTCACACCTGATCTATATTGTTACTTGTGCTTAGGGAGATCAGTAGGGAATAGCCTGGGAATTTATTTATTTATCACTATTTGAGGTGATAAATTTATCACTATTTGATGAGAAGAGAGGTTAGCCTCTTGAACGTTGTTCATGAGATTGAATTTTGAATGGATTTGCATTGTTGTATGAAGCCTCCAACATAAGCTATTTTTGTACTTTAAAAATGCAAGACATTGTGCTGGAAACTCCGTCTGTTCATAATTTGAAGACTGCTAGCACCCATGTACGGTATGCTTGGATATCACTGGGCTGAACCTTAATTAAGTCCTTAATGAGTTCTTGGGCTCTTTGAAAGCAAGGGGGACTTCTGTTTTATTAGGAATTTGAGATTAATTTATATTTGTATCATAATACAGAATCATAGAGTTATAGGACATTTTGGGTTGGTAGAGACCTTGAAGGTCATCCAGTTCCAACCCTCTGCCATGGACAAGGTTGCCAACCACCAGCTCAGGCTGCCCAGGGTTCCATCCAATGTGGCCTTGAACACCTTCAGAGATGGGGCATCCACAGCTCCTCTAGACAGCCTGTGCCAGTAACTCATCACTCTCTGCATAATGAACTTCTTCCTAACATCTAATTAAATCTCCCCTCTTTTAGTTTGAAGCCGTTCCCCCTTGTCCTATCACTAACAGACCATGAGAAAAGTTGGTCCCTCTCCTGCATGTAAGCTCTCTTCAAGTACCAGAAGGCTGCAATGAGGTCTCTCGAGAACCTTCAGTTCTCCAAATTGAACAAGCACAGCTGCCTCAATCTTTCTTCTTAGGAGAGGTGCTCCAGCCTTCTGATCATCTTCATGGCCCTTCTTGGGACCCACTCCAACAGCTCTACATCCTTGCTGTACTGGAGGCTCCAAGGCTGGACGCAGTGCTCCAGATGGGGCTTCATGAAGGCACAGCAGAGGGAGACAATCACCTCCCTCTCCCTGCTGTCCACCCCTCTTTTCAAGCAGCCCAGTATACTATTGGCCTTCCAGGCTGTAAGGGTACACCGCTGGCTTGCATCAAGATTTTTGTCCACCAGAGCCCCTAAGTCCTTCACAGAATTTCTCTCCATGAGTTCTTCTCCCAGTCTGTACACATCTGGGATTGTCTCGACCCAAGTGCAACACCTTGCACTTGGCCTTGTTGAACCTCATTCAGATCATGTGGGCCCACTTCTCAAGCCTGTACAAGCCCATTTGGATGACATCCCTTCTTTCAGCTGTATCAACTGCATTGCTCAGCTTGGTGTCATCAGCAAACTTGCTAAGAGTACACTCGATCCCACTGTCTAGATCATCTGCACTACTTATGGAGTAAATAAATACTGACATGGCTTAATTAGAATTTCTATGTAATTTGCCAAAGGTTAGCATTTTCATGTTTTAGAAGCATAGAAAGGAGGTGTAAATGGTAAAGCCAAAGAGAGACCATGTTTCCAGTCCCATCACTTGTAGTGATTCACTGTGTAAAACAGTGAGTCTTTCAAGGGTTTCAGGGCCTGTATACCATGAGTATCTGAACTGATGAGTTTGTATCATTGCAACTGAAGTCAATATGCCCTTCAGATGCACAGCCCTTCCTATGAGATCTTATGTCTCAAGTTGTGCACCCTAAATTGGTAGATAATTTTTGAAGTATTTCCCTTTGTGACACTTTACTTGCATTTCCCCTTCTGTAAAATGAAATAATATACTTCAAAAGCTCTGGGTGCTACACATAAAAAGAATTGTATTTGTGTTTATACAACCGAATTTGGAAAACAGGAGTTTTTCTACTGTCTTTTGCAGAATTTAAATCCTCAAATTTTAAAAGTTGCAGCTAAGATGGTATGGATGTTCTCCATATATATGTGATAGGATGGATGTACGTTCTAGAGGAAAATGCAATAACATAGAAGAGGTAATGATGAACCCCAGTATGTTTCAAGATATTCTAAAAGCACCAAAATATATCAGATACTGGTAAAAGACAGGGAGGGATTCATTTGATCAGCTGCAGATGTTTGTCTCTTCTGAAGGAGCAGGCTCATTTTAGGTCTGAGTCATCTTATCATAAAGCAATAGTCTAAAACAGTGTGGATGGATTATAAGAAGAAATTGTGTTTATTAGGAGAGTTAAAGGTATCCAAGGGTAAATCTTGAAAGTTAAGCAAGTCTAGTTCAGTGGAAATAATATATGCTCAGCTCAATCCAGAGTCTGCTGAAGGCAATTGGATTCTCCTGTATAATTTTAGTGAGTAGCGAAAAGAATTGCTGTGTCTCTTTCCCTACTTCACTCCGTAAGACTATATCCATGGTAGGGAGTCGGAGGAATAAACTCTCATAGTTGTACAGTACATGCATAGCTAGGAGGACTGGCTTTCTTAAGAACAATGCTTAGGCTTGAAATTCATAGAATCATAGGATCATAGACTCATAGAATGGCTTGGATTGGAAGGGACCTCAAGGATCATCGAGTTCCAACTCCCCTGCCTCAGGCAGCGCCACCAACCTCCATATCAAATACTAGACCAGGATGCCTAGCGCCCCATCCAACCTGGCCTTGAACACCTCCAGGGACAGGGCATCCTTGATGTACGTATTCATCACTTTGTTACAGTAGTTTGGAATTCTAAGGGAATGAATCAGAGGCATACTGATGTAATGTGGGAAACTTAACTTGTACCTGTTAAATTTTATGCTGTTCTTATGCTGTGTGACTGCAGAAAATTGTTTGTATATAGCCTTAGGCTAATGGTTTTGACTTCATGGTCCTGAGGAATAGCTGAAGTCACACAGTTGTTCAAAATTTGGCTGATGAATACTTAAGGATGTCTAGGGTTACTTCCATAGCCAAGTATGCATATATATAAGTGGAAAATAAGGGCTATTTAGGTGAATAGTTTCTTGCGACAGGACATATGGATAGGAGTGGATTGCATGTAGAAAGAAATGCAAAGTAAACGAGGCAGGGCTGCTATGCTAATAGCTGAAAACAACCTGATTCATCTGTGCATTGGAGAAGGAAGCAAGGAGTCTCTATCACCAAGCAGCTACTTTTCCTTACAAAGGGCTCTTTAATATCAGAAACAGAAAATGTGGTTTATTTTGCTCCTGGCACAAGATGCACAGTCATAACTGATGGCAGAACACAGGCTCACAGTTTAGAGATTGAAGATCACTTGCAGTACAGTTACATTAATGAGGTTCAAGCTGACGTGGACAGCATATGTGACCAAGTTGGCAAGAGAAGAAAAGAGAAGAAATGAGAAAAAAAAGGTAAGAGGAAGAGGGGAGAGGAGAGGAGAGGAGAGGAGAGGAGAGGAGAGGAGAGGAGATGGGAAGGAAAGGAAAAAGAAAAAGAAAAAGAAAAAGAAAAAGAAAAAGAAAAAGAAAAAGAAAAAGAAAAAGAAAAAGAAAAAGAAAAAGAAAAAGAAAAAGAAAAAGAAAAAGAAAAAGAAAAAGAAAAAGAAAAAGAAAAAGAAAAGGTAAAGGAAAAGCATTTCATTGTATACAGAGTTAAGAAACTCTGGACTGAGGAATGCAAGTCAAGGAAAAGCTAGATTTCTCTTTTTTTGCCTTCTTTTCTCCCTCCCAGAAAAAATATCTGTTATATGATCTGGTTTACAAGGATCTTACTAAATAGCATGTTGCAAAAGTCTACATAAAAAAAGCTTATTTGTTCTCTGCCACTGTGGACAGCTGTGCCCAACTCAAAGCTAA
Source organism: Gallus gallus (assembly GCF_016699485.2). Lineage (NCBI taxonomy): Eukaryota > Metazoa > Chordata > Aves > Galliformes > Phasianidae > Gallus > Gallus gallus. The sequence goes on along the minus strand of NC_052572.1, from coordinate 23,567,742 downwards.
TGTAGCGCATTTCTCTGTGTGCCTCTGCTAGAAGCGGTGTGGCCAAGAAAGTAGTATAAGCTGCAGTGTACAAAAGACCACTAAGTCTTTTTTTTTTTTTTTTTTTCCCGGTCATGCTAAAAATGCATATCACCAGACATCAGCCAAAATTTTCCCATTTGTATCTTATTTTCCTTGACATGATTTATGTGAATCCTTATTCCTATTCCCTTTTGGGCTGAAAAAAATGGAGAATTGTCTAGGGGTGAAGGTGTCTTCCTCCTCACACACACACACACACACACAATCACAAAAAGTTGCATTTTTTTTAACCTGCCTGTGCAGAGCTTGATGTTCCCTTTAGTTTGCAGATGAATATTTTCTTGGCAGTGTAGTCCTTAGAATTCTTTTATTTTATTAATATTCTGCCCCCCCCCCCTCACCCAAAATTATTAATCTTCATCAGGATGTCCTTGGTGCTTCATCTCAGGCTCTTCAGCACAACACAAAGTATCTATGAGAACTTGGGCTGGATAATACTAGACCTTCCCAAAAAGGTTCTGTGCTCTCCAAGGTGCTGGCATTGGTAGGGCTTGCCACTGCCTTCAGCTCACTGTTATTTCATTTTAATTTTCTTTATTATTTTATTCAATTGAAACCATCTCTAGAAAGAACTTGTTTGTATTGTTTTGAGGAAAGAACATTAGAATTTATAACAGTTTCTTCCATTCTGATTTTACATAGCAAAATTTTCTAGATAACTTGATAAATCACAGCAAATGTCTTAATTTATGTTTTCGTCTGAAACACCTACACTGAAAGGCTTTTAGCACAGCATTTTCCCTCAGTGTAAAACAAAAACATCATAGAAAAAAAAAAAAGAAACCTACAAAATCCAACTCAGACAATTTTTGCAATAATTCCTAGCAAGGGGCTTTCAAATATGACTTTAATCAAGAATATTGTGATTAAATATTGAGCCACTCCCAAATTTTCTAATGTACGATCCCCTATGCATATGGAAAGGGTTATTCCATGTGTCCAAATTGAACTACCAGGAACCTCAAAGAACCAAAGTATTCAAGGTCTAGGTCACCATCTAAATCCCAAGAGTGCAGAGAAAACTATAACCCATCTCAGGTGGTTCATAAGGGCAGGCCTATGCTTGACTACCCCTTTCAAATAACACCACTTCTGCTTTTGTCACCTATCGCCCTTTATCAGGTCATGCAGCAAGATCAAATTGTCCTGACAGGTTAAGTGTGCTCACAGTGAAAGTGTGTGTGTAATTTATTTTGACACTTCTTTACGTACATTATGTCATGTCAGAGTAATACTGAGGTAGCCTTATCCCCCTGGGATCAGACAGAGAGGATTTCTGAGGGAAAGTCCTAAAGTGACTTAGGAGTCAGTACAAAGCTTAGTACAGATCTCGTTGACTAGCGGGACTGCAGAAAGTCTTCCTTGCAAGGATAAGAGCTGTTTTCCTACTCTGAATACTTCTTTTCATCTTTCCCCTGTTACAGAGTCCAGGCCACTCCTACATGTCCTAAGCAGGGTTTCCAGATATTTTTGAAACCACGGATTTTCAAAGATGCAGGACCCAGCTCCCCATGCATCAGTAGGATTTCCCAGCTGAAGGCCCTTCAGATTGAAATTTCCTTCCCTTCACAATTCACTAGAGCGTAAGTGTAACCCGCATTTGGGCATGATATAAGACACAGACCCTGTATAGGCTCCTGTCCTTCACAGAAGAGCACAGAAGGGAACAAATCAGGGTAAATCCATTTTTAATCTAATGGCACAGCTGATCCTTCATGTCCTTATCTTCTGGACACAGGGCAGTGGGGAGGAACAAGCCTAGAGTGATGGACAGAATTTGAGTGCCTGCAAGTATGAGAGACTAGGCTTGTTGGGGGAGAATTTGCCTTCTTGTTTTTGCAGGAAGGTAATGCATACATAGCAGGACAAGGGCACAGGTATTCAATGGATATTCTTCTGGTGTCATTCTGCAGGAAGATACTGCAGGCCTTTGACATCATTACCTCACCATGGTTATCCACCCCCTTTGAGAAGAAGAGATTCATTGTAGTAATAAGAATGGATAGAATTATAGAATCATTAAGGTTGGAAAAAAACCTCTAAGGTCATCTAGTCCAGCATCAACCCCTTATCACCATGCTCACTGAACTGTGTCCCTCAGTGCCACACCAACACATTTCTTGAATACCTCCAGGGACAGTGACTCCAACACCTCCCTGGGCAGCCTGTTCCAATACTTGACCACAGTTTTGGAGAAGAAATTTTCCTTAATATACAACCTGAACCTTCCATGGCACTACTTGAGGACATTCTCTTCCAACCTGAGCAGTTCTATGATTCCTTCTTACCCTATCACTAGTGACGTGGGAGAAAAGGCTGACCCCTATCTTGCTACAACCTCCTTTCAAGCAGTGAAGAGACAGATAAGGTCTTCTCTGAGCCTCCTCTTCTCTAGACTAAATAATCCCTGTTCAGTGCCTCATATTAATCTGTCAGCCAGCTAACACCCTCAGATTCTTTTCCTCTGTACATCTCTCTAGACAGTCAGCCCCATGTCTGGAGCTTAGGGTTGTCATGACCAATGTCCAGGACCTGGTACTTGGTCTTGTTGAACCTTATCGCACTGATCTCAGTCCACTGATCCAATCTATCCACATGCCTCTGTAGGGCCCGATTTGGTGTCATCTACAAACTTACTGAGGGTACATTCAATCCCCTTGTCCAGAGAATCAGTAAAGATACTGAACAGAACAGGCCTCAATACTCACCCCTGCAGAGCACCACTCATGATCAGTCACCAGTTTGATTTAACTCCATTCACCACCACTCTCTGGGCCTGGCCCTCCAGCCAGTTCGTTACTTAGCAAAGAGTGTACCAATTCAAGCCACAGGCTGCCAGCTTCTCCAGTATAATGCTGTGGGAGACAAAGGCTTTACTAAAATCTAGGTAGCCTACATCCACAGCCTTTCCCTCAATACATACCATATAAGAGATTAAGCACTCTGAGCAGTCACTCCTCACTGCATATCTGTGCCCATGGCATGTGTTTCAGTGGAATGAAAATTAATTTATTTGGCTTAACTTTTGGATTCTGTGTGCTTATTTATTTGTTTACATTTGTTTCCATCTTTCATGTTGTTAATGTACTTTCACTTCATTAGCAAATGCATAGCCCTTCAGAGGCACTAATGTTATGTGAATGTTTTAATTTGTACTTTTAGTCTGCTTTCCTAAGCTGCTGCTTCAGGAGACATGCCAGGTGTTCAGGAAGCCATGTGCCATTCTACCTCTGGCAAAGGCTCCTAGATATGCTAGAATAGTGATAGCTAAAATAAGTCCACTTTCTCTCTTCATCAGAATGGTATGATTAATACTTACTCACCGCCATTCTTCTCAAGGACTTACAGACTTCAGACTCTCTGTGTTACAGCTATAAATGGCTTATACTGGTAATTTCTATGTGTAAAACAAAATAAAACTGTTCTAGTGAGAGTCTTCCTTATAATAAAGAAATAGGACTTTCATATCAGTCAGAAGATTTTAATGAATTGTTTTTGTATGAGGAAGACTTCTCCCAGATTTCTTATGCACCTCTGTCAGCAGATGCTTTCCAGGCAGTGTCTCTCTCAGACCTTTGGTCATTATCCTCCAATGTCACCCAGCTAACTACCACCACGGGCTGGAAATCACTCATGAATCATGACTTCAGCAAGTCTCTAGGACCTCAGATCTCCTCTGACCTTAAGCACTCTCTTCAATGCCATTAAATAAATTAAATGTTTAAATTACCTATATTAGCTTTAATTGTATAATTATAGAGTCAACGAGAAATAAATCTATAAAGGGGAAACTCTAATCTAAAAAAGGACTTGCCCTCACTTCGAAGTGGATGAACATGCCAGTGGAAATGATAGTGACTGTAGCCTCTGTAAGAAAGTCAGCTTATTTCAAGCTTTCCTTAACCATCGCCACGTAATAAAAATAAAATCAGAAAAGGTGGCTGAGGGTAAATTTCGTTGTCTTGTTCCTGGCATGTACAAGACAAGACAGCTGCTTTCCACGTTTTTGTTGAGACGGGGGTAGGGAAAACCTTCCACTGAGATATGCATGTACTGCAGACAGAGATCAGGGAAGGTGGAAAACAAATAAGAAAACTTTAGAACTAATAAAAATATCTTAAAATAGAATTGTTTTCGATGTGAACATTGTAATTAGAAGATTAATTTAACTTAATTAAATTGAATTAAGTTTAATTATCTTAGCTTTAGCTCAGTTTAACGCTGTCCTTTTACATATCCAACAGGTCTCATGTATCTCCATTTACCTGTAGACTCTCCCAGTGAATAAGGGCAGTTGGGAAGACAGTGTGATCCAGTTTTGTAGAGCCTTGGACTTTAATTTAGGAGGTAGAATGAAGGCTCAGGAGTAAACCTGTCTTCTGTAATAGGGCTCTAGGTGCAGATACATCCTAAGGATGAATGGAGAAATCACACCCAGGCAAAGGCAACTCAATGGGATGTAACAGGATCTGAGTCCTTTGCTTTGCAATCTCTTGCCTGTAGCACAAGGCCATCTGATAATCATAGAATCATCTTGCAGGATAATAGCAGCTCTTGTTTCCTCTGTGCCTTTGAGCAAGAGAGCAACCTGTGCAAGTGACTTGCCTTGCAACAGCAGGATGTGATACCTCTGCTGTTTCCAAATTGTATTTGTCTTCAGTTTTCTGCTATTCTGCTGGGGACATACTGTAGCTGCCCTCCATGTCTGAGTGGTTAATAAAGTTGATCTATGCTGTATTTCTGTCAAGAGTCCATCAAGCATATTTTATTTTGCCTCCAGTAAGTCCCCTATTTGTTACTCTGGGCTGCTTCTCCACACTCATCGATTCCATAAAAAGAAAAACATCATTACAACATACTGCCAAAGTAGCCATTTACAGAGGAAAGAAGTGTATTCAATATTAGAACCTACTTGCAGTTAGCTCTGTCTCTTCTGACATTACCATTTCCACTTCCATTGCTAAAATTTATGTGAAAAGTGGAAAGTGTATATTATCGTGTGACTTACACTGATTACAGTGATTTTGACTTAAACGCGTGAGGTGCCATAGCTTGGTTTCCCAGTCAGTTTAAGTAAAAATTACATGAGGGAGGTAAAAAGGCCTCCTTCCTTTCCCCAGGAAGAGTCTTTTTGCCTTTAGTTAGAATTTCTCATGAAAGTGTTTCCTTCATTCACTCAGATCTGCTGCAGATTTTAGCTGATGTTCCTCCTTGGTGCTTGCTCCCACTCTCCGTAAGAGTGGAAAAACACTCCCTGTGGAGGAGGAGGGGGTAAGGTTTACTTCTTGCACCTGTAAAACTGGGAACAAGAGGTGCCAAAACACTCTGTAGCAACAGAACAGAAGAAGCTCTGTTGTTTCCTCCACCCAGCAACTCCAGAAAATGAGGATCACACTTTATAAAGACAAACTGTTGTTGCATCAGATATACTGAAAAAGAGATTGCAAGAAAGCTGGGCTATGAATTGATTCTCATTGATTAAATTTTCATCTTGGCCTGTTGGAATAGTGGAGAAGATCTGAAGGATCCTGTTGTGTGACAGGACCACATAAATCCAAGTATTTATGTCAAAGCACATGAGAAGTATCCAGTTTTGGACAGTATAATCGAACATTAAACAAGTGCTGGTTTTCAAAGGAAATTAAGACTGAAAATCAGTAGTAGCTACCCTCCCTCTTTCAAAGGTTTTTGGTGAATAAGATTATAAATAGATCAGGAATATTAAGATTATAAATAGATCAAGATTATAAATAGATCAGGAATTATAAAGCAAAATCAAAATCAAAGGAAAGAAAAAGACAAAGAAAAGACAAAGCAAGAAAAAGAAAAGAAAGATGAGATCAATTAATTCTCAGAAACTGAAAAACCGAGAGATTTGTCCACACAGTTTAAATGACCTATTTGCAAATTTTAGCACAAAATTATGTGTTTGAGATGTTGGGGGGTGAATAGGAGAGATCAACTGAAGAATATCTTCCCACATAACCACAACAGATAGGTCCTGGTGAATAGCGTATAAACCAAATCTTCACTTGAGACCAGTGGTCAAGCATCTAAAATAAAATATGCATATCCAAGGCCCATAGCAAAGAATACTGCAGAGACATCCAGGTGAGCTCTGGTGGAAACCAGTGTGTCCATCCAGTGCAGCACCTGAAAGCCCCATCTCCTTAGGAGAATTTTGACCCTAGTGCCACAGACAGTGCAATAGCGTTATCTTTGTGCAACGTCTCACATCACCTACAGAGTCCTTCCTCATGGAAGTCACTTTGCCAAACTCAGCATGGCTAAATCAGACGTTCATCCAGCTCTTTTTCTGGATACTGGACACTGCTTGTTTACCCTCAAATTGCACCCTAAAGCTCTATTGTTGGGATGCCAACAAACGAACTTGGCTGTGTTCAAGCTGCTAGTGGATGAGTTGATGTCTTATCATACCCATCAATATTACACTTCCCTGTTCTTGTTCTAATTAGTCTGTATGCTTTCTGAGCACAGTATGCTTCTGCATTTGTTGTAGAACTGGTGCCTCAGAACCTGCACGCTGGTGTCCCAAGTTGTTTTTTGGGGGGAGTCCAAGATGCTATATTATTTGAGGGATTGAATTTCAGCAACAGTGCATAGATTCAAATAAAAAATAACAACAGCAACAACAAAAAAATAGAATGAAAATGGTATTTGAGACAGATGAAGAAGCAAATAGGACATTCAGCATCGTGGAGCTGATTAGACTTAACCAGCAGTGGACCATACAGTTGTATTTTAGCAAGCTAGAGGCACTTATGTCACAGTTTTTTTCTGAGAATAGTATATTATTCACAGAGTCAGAAAATGGGATGCATCTCTCAATAATGACAAGAATTTTTCAAAACAAAGACTTTTTAAAGTCTGTTTTTTTAATGGAGAAATAAGTTGAAGATTAAAAAGAAAGAAACATAATATTGAAACACATGCAGGATAAAGACAGAAATGCTGTCTTTATCTCTTTACCTCTTGCAGATTCAAAGGCTTTTTGGTTTACCTTGCTTCCAAAGAAAACATGAACTATGAATACTTCCTTATTTAAAAAAGTATGGACCTGGAAGAATTCCATTAGGATTGTTTCTTACACAATTTGCCATTTGAATCAGTTATTGGCAGTCAGAAAAGCCATGGACGCTTGCCACACACTTTCTCATTTTCATGTTTGAGGGTGGTGAAATCAGTAAGGGAACTGAGAAGAGGGATTGCTTTTATTTAGGAAAAAACACCTTATGCATTTTTGTGTGTGTGTTTATGTGTCAACCTCCTTTATTCATGTTCATCAGTCTGTCATCTAAGAGTGACTTATTACAGTAAAGAATGGGATTGTGTTTAATTATTAAAGAACAAAATTTAGACAGTTCAGGAGCAGATTCACTTTAATGAAGTAGTGGAATTACCTATATGTGTAGAATTCTGCCTTTCCTTTTTCTCCTCTCCTCTCCTCTCCTCTCCTCTCCTCTCCTCTCCTCTCCTCTCCTCTCCTCTCCTCTCCTCTCCTCTCCTCTCCTCTCCTCTCCTCTCCTCTCCTCTCCTCTCCTCTCCTCTCCTCTCCTCTCCTCTCCTCTCCTCTCCTCTCCTCTCCTCTCCTCTCCTCTCCTCTCCTCTCCTCTCCTCTTTTCTTTCCGCTCCCCTTCCCTCCCCTCATCTTCTTTTTAATTTGTATTTTCCTCTTCCCTTTCCCCTTCCTCCTCCCCTTCCCCTTTGTCTTCCTCTTCCGCTTCCTCTTTCTATTTTTTTTTTAAATATCCTATACTGAAGTTCTTAATGTTATGTTACATTCCATTATTCCATTAAGTTAGAAGCTATGATGCCAGCAAAATATTTATGTTATTTAAAGCCCTTGTATTACTAGTCTTAGAGTGAAGATACTGTAGCTTTATTTGGCCTTTCTAAAATTTGTTCTTTCTGGCTACATGCTGAGAAGTCAAAGTGAGAGCATGCAAGATAGTTGAGTTTTTGATATCCAGATCTATTTGCAAGCTTGGAAAGGTTCAGTGTGCAAACTAAAGTCACTTCAGGGCAGCTCTAACTTGCATGACTGCCTACTTAACTGTTCACCAAAAGCTTTCCTAGTGCTGGCAGCTTTGAGACTGCAGGTTCTTCTACCAAAATTGGCTTTACTTGATTGTGTTTTCTAATCAATTGGATTCAAATAATTAAAAAAAATAAAGACAAAATAATGGACTTTTGAAAAAATATTTCTAAAAATATATTCAATGGAAGATTTTTTTTTTTTAATAAATAGAATAACAGGTCACAACAACTGTGCTTTATGTAAAGATTTAAATTCTAATTTAGAAACTCCCTACCTGATAACCCAAAAATATCAGTTTGAAAAGCAGAATGCTCCAGGCCCACTCAGTTGACAAATGGCCCACTTGTTCTTCAGGATTGGACCCTCTTGCCATATGTTCTCCTCAGTACATAGTACTCCAGGATGCCTTCTTTTGCAGGGAAGAGAGCTCATGGTGCATCACATCCCATGCAAGGGCCAATTAATAATGAAAAACATGATCATGAAACTCCAATACAGCATAACATAACAATGATTTTTTAGATGGACTAATTTGTGTCTCTTTGTCTTCAATTTTTAATCAGAACAGAAATGCTGACCTGCTCTAACAAGTCAATATCTTTTACTAAACTATTAGAAATTGAATTCATTTTTTCAGTAACTTATTTCTAAAAATAGCATACTAATTATATCCAAGTCTGCATCAGCTTAATTTCTAGATCGTATCTCTGATGGTATGTTTTATACTGTAGCACAACATAAGAATTCTACTACTACAACCACACAGACAGTATTTTGAGGTCATTTTAAAACCACTCTCTTCTTTTCCTTGGGGACACTTGCTCTTCACAGTTAAATAAATAAAAATCCCAAATATGCCTCTTTTCTTTTGCATGTTCACACTTCATTCATAAGACATGACAGATTACATTGCATCAAATTGCTTCAAATGACATAGATGTTGTATTGGATATGAAGGTACTGGAGGGAGAAAAAAAAAAGATTGAGGAAAAATTCCATAGGCAGATAAAAATAAATGTTTTCCACTCCCTCCTAACAAACCAGTCAGGAAGAATTAGAAACTATAGACTAGGTATCTAAGATTAGAGGCATTTACATTCTCTATCTACTTCTGGAAATTCTGTCCAAAATGTTTTCTTGAAAGTGAATTATCTTCTCCAAGAAAACAGGTACTTCGAGATCTTGTGTTCTGTGAAACCTTGTCAACAAAGGCAGAATATTTTTTTCATAGTCAAAATGACAGCTTAAGATAAGAAAAAATGTTAAATGCAGAGTAAGTGGCTACTGCAGTTTTTCAGCCTTGGGGAGAAACAAAACTCCCTGCTCCCAGCTGCTCACCTTAATAATTTGGAAGAGCATTCTTCTCCAGATCCCATCTATTTTGTTCAACTCCACATTTTTATAAGATTGTTGAAGTAATATTTGATTTCTTTTCAAAGAACAGACTTGTCTGCAAATAGAAAAGGGGTGGAATGAAGTGCCTTTGTGCTAAGAGACTTGGTGGGATTGTACCACACAGTGTCAGCATGGTATAGGCTCTTGGACAGCGGTGTCAGATGGTTGCCCCTGACTTCATATGCTTTCTGGAAGAGCTGAAAAGGAATAAATTGCATATGCACTGAACACAATTTGATCACAGTGATGGGAGGCCTTACAGAATGCAAGGTGCTGGACCAGGGCAATCCCAGATATTTATACAAACTGGGGGAATATCTTGACACCAGCGCTGCGGAGAAGGTCTTGGGGATCCTGGTGGATGAGAAGCTGGATGTGAGCCAGCAGTGTGTGCTGGCAGCCTGGTAGGACAACTGTGTTCTGGGCTGCAGTAAAAGAGAAGTGGCCATCAGGGAGAGGCAGGCAGGTGATTGTCCCCCTCTACTCAGCTCTTGTGAGGCCCCATCTGGAGGTCCCTAGCACAAAAAGAATGTGGAGCCCTTGGAACAGGTCCAGAAGAGGGCCACAAAAGTGATCAGAGGGCTGGAGCACCTGTCCTATGAAGAAAGGTTGAGGGAACTGGGATTGTTTAGCTTAGAGAAGAGAAGGTTCTGGGGAGACCTCATTGTGGTCTTCCAGTACTTGAAGGGAGCATATAAACAGAAGGGGGAATGGCTGTTTACGTGAGTTGATTGTGATAGGACAAGGGGGAATGGTTTTAAACTAAGACAAGGGAGGTTTAGGTTAGATATTAGGAGGAAGTTTTTCACTCAGAGGGTGGTGACGCACTGGAACGGGTTGCCCAAGGAGGTTGTGGATGCCCCATCCCTGGAGGCATTCAAAGTTAGGCTGGATGTGGCTCTGGGCAGCCTGGTCTTGTTGGCGACCCTGCACATAGCAGGGGGGTTGAAGCCAGGCGATCACTGTGGTCCTTTTCAACCCATGCCGTTATATGATTCTAAGAAAATCTTAGAACTCTCAATCAAAAAATAAATGTATTCTATTTTTCTGTATTGAGTCCTGGTTAGAAACCTCACTCAAGCATGGTAAGTCAAGAAGAAATAATCTCAAATTTCACTGTCTTCAGTTGTTGGGATAAATTAGATATTACTGCTTCTCAACTTGCTACTGCCTCATATCACAGAAGCATTACAAGAGCCTGCTACTGTAACAGTCAAGTCTTTTGGAACTGAATAAATCCTCTACAATTTGTCTATCTCATATTTTTACCCACTGCAGTAGTACTGGAGCAGCACATACATGTATTTTATTTGTAAAGAGGAGAAAGCAGGAATACCACATATCTTGTGCCTTATCAATATTGGCAATGACCTCTGGTCAAACATTTGCAGTACAGGAAGGCAGGCCACACAGGTGGTTGCACTGTCCCTCTCATATAAAGTGAAAGAGAAACGAAAGAGGTCCTAAGTGGACTGAACTAGGAAGCTAAGGATGAAGGGACGAATGTTTCTAAAGTTAACTTATCTTACTAATATGCTTTTCTTTTCTGCAGCATTCATGATGTCTTTGGTAGAGTAAATGCACAGCAGAGTTTTGTGCTGGTGGTGTTGGTTTTATTCAGTTATTACTTTTCTGAATCTTTGTCTTTCAAACAATGTTTCATTTATTCTTTTACAGAGACACTGGCAGTTAATCTAGGTGGTCCACAGATTAGAAGTATTATGATTCACAGTACGCAAGTTGTCCAGGCTACTGTCTGAGCAATATTTGGTTTATTTTAGAATAGACCTGTCTTTGTAAGTAACGGTGAGGAGGGAAATATTCTTGACTTAGGAGGTTTTTTTAGTTTAAATCATGAGGAGGAGCAATAAATTCATAGAAGAATATCGAGCATAAAATCAAGTTGTTTAAGATGGGTTGAGAAGGAATTTGCTGTTAGGAGAAATGCTTGTGCCTGGAATATGAGGAACCCCCCCCCCCCCTTTTTTTTTTGCTATAGTGAGGAAAAGAAGATTACCTGATTCCTCCTGAAGCTAATATCCAAATATTTATGAAGATGTAGCCAAGACTCTATGAAAATGTAGCACAGTAGCACAGCTCATTTGGGTGGCTTTGGCAAAAAGATTGTTCATTAATGTTATTGATGTACACTGGAAGACATCTGATGTGAAGTTCATAATTGAAATGTTACAAACACTTCAGCATATGGATCCTTCACATTCACTTAATTGCCAGTTTAGTAATAATTTTATGTAATGAGGAATTATTAATAATACGTGAAATACTAAATTGACGTAAACACCAAAAAACATAATATGACATCCACTGTGCAAAGGACGTTGTAATTCCAGGTGTCTTTGTTACATTTTAAGCAAGGAATATAACTGGCCAAATTCATCTTTCAAAACTATTGACTGTATAAAGTTTTAATAATTTTTTATATAATTGTGTTTAAAGGTAAAGCTATTAATCAGATGTTCTTTTTCCTCATTCTTAATGTCCCTTATTAGCAACCAGTTATGACTTAAAACTTGACAAATGATCGTGAACAAACTGCTTTACAGTTTTGTGGCACAAGTCCCACTGTGAAATAAATCTCTATATGCTGTTTCTTTGATTATGTAGGCAGATACCAATATTCTGTTCAGATAGTTGAGAAAAGGGGACCAAATTAGTCTCTCAGTGTTTTACTGGGACATGAGATCTTTTATCTCCAGCACAAAAATCTTCTATAAGTTTGCAATTACTGAAAGTCAATAGCTTATTGGTATGAGAAATGTACTCTTTGAGGACAAATGTCCACAAAACAGTTATCACCCCTGTTGCCACAGAGAACAGATTGAGCGGGCACGGAGGATGTCAGGCACCTCCCCAGGTAGCCCTCGTCACGGCAGGATCGGCACACACTGATGTGGGGACCAGTCAAGTGTGCAAGGCCACTCATTCTCTGGGAGCCTTGTCTGGTCTATGACTTCATTTTCCTGAGTCATTATGCTGATATATCTCATGGGCAACATCTTCAGTGAGAGAAAAGAGCCAATATGAGTTTTTACTCATACTGGTATAAATCAAGAGAAACCCTACTGAAGGCAATGACTTTCTTTACAAAATCACAAAAGCAAGAGGTAAACTGAAGCTATTAATGAACAGCAAAATAGAAAGCAAAGTCTTCAATTCCATTTTACTTCAGGCTTTAAGTGAGAAACACGGGGATTGAAGTTCACCTGATGCAGGATGTTGAGTTGTGAGAGACATACACATCAGCATAGAAAGCACATTTTGTGACACACGTCCACCTTAATAGTGCATATACCTGAATGACCTTATGCAAAGTTATTGCGTATACTTTTATCTTTCCTGCTGCTTCTTGTAAAGCTAAAAAAAAACCAATGAATTCCTATTAAAACTGATAGAATTGAAGACTGGTTTATTTACTGGAAGAAGGAATTTTCCAAACGTAATTTAAAGAAACATGTTAACAAGCATGAAAATTTAAGATAGAGATCAATTTTGTTGCAGCTTTTGGTGGACTAAAAATTATTGAAGTTAATAAACTTCTGATAAAAGAGGAGAAGGTCCCTTTATAGCCCATTCTAGGAGTTACTCTGATCAGTAAATCTTCAGAGGAAAACAGCTGCACACAGAAAGTTGCAGAACTGGAAGTTATTCGTTATTTCATGCTTACTTAAACATATTATAATCAAAAGTTATCAAAACATACAAGTTTTAGTACTGTCATTACATTTTAAAACATTAAAGTATGGGATACAAATTGTTGCTTTCTGATTTTCTCCTTGGAAGAGTCTACCTACGAATTACATGATGCAGCCTTCAGAGAGATCATATATATGTGTGCTTCAGGTGGGATATAAAATGAATTATTTGTATCTCATGCTATAGTGCAGTAAAGAATTTTTCAGGGTATGTAAAAAGTCCCTGCTCTTTAAGTAATATAATTTCAATGCTAGTAGATATGCTGTGATTTGATGAATTACAATAATTACTATGTGCATAGTACTCTTCCCTTCTTGTTTTCACATTTGCAGATTTTTTTTTCTCTGAGGCTCACTAATGGTTTGTTCTTTAACCGATTTAATACATTCTTTCTTAGTCTATTTAGAAGCATATTTTATATAAAGAAATTGCTGTTGAACTGGCAAAAAGGATTTATTCTAATATTTTAATGATCAGCAAAATAGTTCTGTAGAAAAACAAAGCATTACATATTCTGAGAAATGTTACAATAGAGTATCTTATTTCTTGTAAAACATATTAAGCAACAGCAATCATTTTAGGCAAATGTTTATTTTATATTTGATCGCTAAGCAAGAGATAGTTTCATTCATCTTCATCTTTGCATTTTTAAGTCCACATAATTTAGCTCACACTGGAGCAGTAAACTGAACGCTGATAATTTTTCTTTGTGCATGGTATTTAGTGAAAGACAGAATACTCTTTGTATAATTTTGGTTATTTTTTTCATTCCTTTCTTTTGGCTCTGTATAAAGATGTAGGAGCACGACATGCAGAGATGAGAATCCCCTTGTCGTACCTTCTATATCAGTGTTAGCAGTAGGAGATGGCAATAACATTCCTTCTCCCCTTGTGAAAGAGGATAGGAGGAATCAGAAAGAGAGTGAGACAGTAAAAAGAAGCAGTTGATGTGACAGAGAGGGGGAAATTCTGAAAATTCATAATCAGACGTGGTTTGATTTCCTTGTAGTCTAGAATCACTTTCAATATTACGTATCCTGTGAAGCTCTTCTCATTTCCAAATTCTCTGCCCTTAGCTGCAATATTTATATTTTGATTAAAATCAGAGGATTATATTCTTGCTTATATTAAATAGTCCCTTGAACTCTAAGGAGTCCTACTGAAACAAAACGTCAACCCATACTGAATTGTGACACTGCAGTTCAGCAAGTTCAGCTGGACTGCCCAGCAATGTCCAGCAGACATTTTTATCTTTAAAAATGCATCTGTTTAATCTTAAATACAGTACTATAGAGTATAGTAGAGAAGTGCACAATGTAAAAAATATGCACAACAACAACAAAATAATGTAATACTGTATATTTCATCTGGCTCATCAAGAAAATTTCTCTGACACAAGTGGGAGAGTAGACACAATTTTCTAAAAGTGTACACCTATAATAACTACAGCAAGAAAATATAAACTAGCAAGAATTAGTGATCAGGGATCCAGTCCTGAGGGTATCAAACAATCTCATATTTTATTTGAGTACATGGGAATCTTAGGTGCTCGAACCTCTATGAAGAATACCCTAGGCGACAAGGTAAAAATTTCATCTCATAACAAACCAGAAACACTGAATATTATCCTCACAGAAATGACTGTGGCACTGGGAGGTTTTCTACATTAGAGCTGAGTGAACATTTTATTTGCTGAAAATTATTCTACAGATGTTACCTTTATTTCTCCTTGCAAACTGCCCACAGAAAGATAGTAACACTGTAAAATTCTCAGATGTACTTCTTATTCAAAATTAGTCACACACTTCTTGAGTGAATTTTCTCTTCAAAATCTGCTTTTGGTGAATATTTGAGCTTGCATCCACTTTTTCATGAGTTATTCATACTAATAAAGCTTGAGCACTCAAGTGTTCCTGGAAAGCAAACGTGAAAGCATTGCAAACATCATCTAATTGAAATCCACTTTCCACTTTGAGCAAATATTCGCAGAACATTTTTCCTACTATTTGCTTCGTTTTAGTTGACATTATGGGCTAAAATCTCACTGATGTGCACTAAAGAGAGACGTCACAGCAGAATCCTCTTCAATAATGCAGGTGCAATATTCCTGGAACAGGCAGGTCTCTTGAAGAGGCATAGCATGATTTAACCTGCCCTGTCCTTTTATTTTGTTCAGATGGCAGCCTTTAAAGCAGGCTGTTCAATGGCTAAGCGAACTCTGAGTGTTTCAACCACACATCAAAATATAAGAGCCCATGCCGTACCTTGCTGCAGGCTCCCCTTCAGAGCTAATCAATAAAGTTATTCATCTAGCTTCTTTCATAATTACCAGTGATCAGCTTATTGCTGGTGTAAGATAGACTTCTTCAGAACATATATTTGTTGCTGACATGTGAGGTCACCATACAAGCAGTGACCAGTGGTGTAATTTCTCTTATGTTTATACTGTATATAGATAGATAGATGCAGCTATTGTCTCTGAATCATTTTGCTCTTTGAAAACAGGCAAAAGTGGTCAGTATGGGTCCACCCAACCTTCCTTTAGACTCTCACATTAGACGCTTTTTGGCGTATCAGAAATCACATCCTCCTCTAGAACACTCTAAGGTCCATGGAGCAAAAAGAACCTCCTGAGAGTAATTCTGACCTTAGGTGGTCGGAATTACTTTCTGTAAGTGCTCATCTTTCCCCATTAAGGCAGAGGAGGCCCCATAGTTTCAAAAAGCTCAATTTAAGTGCCTCAGAAAGTGCTTGTGTTTGGATGGACAAATCTGGACCCCATCATCTCCAGTGTCAGATTCATAAGAATTTCTACATTTCTGCTATCATCATCTTTCTTGCATCTTCCTTTAGATATAGAAAAGTCTAGTGAGAATCCTTCTTTCATGCCACCAGTTTCCTGCTAAGTAGGATCATCCCTGCCTTTTAGGATCATCTCCTCTTATTTGTTCATTAATTAGACTCTTATGCAAAGCATTGAATTAGCAGATATTACAGCTCCTTCAGAATGCTCAGAGAAAGAAAACCAGAGAAGTTAGTCACAAGTTGCACTCATATCTCTCTGTGTGAAGACAGGATTGCTCATGTCAAAATGGTTATCAGCAGGTCATTTTTTTTTCATAAAACTGGATTTCACCAGGCTTCTTCCACAACCAGGCTTCTTCACACCTGATCTTCCACAACACCATCTAATTATTATTTTGTGCATGTTTCCTCTATGTCTCTGCTCAGCAACTTAGATGAGTGTCACTGTGTCTCTCCAGCTTGGTACTACACACAAAATCAAGCCAATGGATGATATGAAACAAATAATAAGTTTTTTTTACGCATAATTCTTAACAAAATAAATACATAACTTACATATTCAAAAGGAGAAAAAGAAAGGGCAAGAGCAAGGGCCAGGGCCAGGGCAAGAGGAAGAAGGAGAGGGAGAGGAAGAGGAAGAGCAAGAGCAAGAGCAAGAGAGAGAAGAAAAAGAAAGAGAAAGAGAAAGAGAAAGAGAAAGAGAAAGAGAAAGAGAAAGAGAAAGAGAAAGAGAAAGAGGAAAACAAATAAGAAAAGAAAAAGGAAAAAGGAAAAGAAAAAGAAAAAGGAAAAAGAAAAAGAAAAAGAAAAAGAAAAAGAAAAAGGAAAACAAGAAAAGGAAAACAAAAAAAACAGAAAACAAAAAAGAAAAGGAAAAAGAAAAAGAAAAGAAAAGAAAAAGAAAATAAATCATTGCAATATATGTGCAGTAATATTCATGCTTATTGTTGTACAGCTTTGTGGGTACCCCAGCCTTTTTATTGATACAGTCATCTAGTTGCCCCAAACGTGTCTGTAGTCTTCATGCAGATAATAAAAAATCTTTGCTGGAATAATAATTCTTTCAGCATGACGTACTTCGAAGAATCTTCTTCAACAGAATGTTGAGACATGAAATTGGCTCTACCTCTAGCTGTTTGTTTTTACTTCTGGTTTGTAACTACTCAGTACTTAAAAATACTTTCCTGGGTACGAAATAGTGGCACCAGGTCATTTTCATATAGTTAAAATAAAGCACTGTAGCTTGGATCTTAGGTCCAGTGGTCACACTGTAAGAATACAATTCACTCACTAATTAAATGCCCGCTACCTCCATCACCAGGGCCTGCCAACTCCAAATTCATACTGCGAAGAACTTTCATTTTATATGATGCATAGAAAAGAAGAAGGTGGTGGGGGAGGGAAGGCAAGAATATTAACACATAAGAAATGACTTCCTTAAGGTCAGGAACACTTCAAACTGCACATATGCAACCACTAGAAATAGAAAGGAAACTCTAAGGTTTGTAGTGATGTGTTAAGTATACAAACAATAGCCCTGACTTTATGTATACATTGTGAATTGCTGGTTGACATGCGTTTCATTCTGTTATGCCACTACTGGTTTATCACCCTACTGGATGGGGGCAGAAAGGCATGTCATTTTCACATGGCTTATTGTTGAAGTGTTCATAAAGCTAGATGAGGCTGTGTTCTCATTATGCTTGCTTCTCCCTTGCACCAGAGCTACATACTATTGTTCCTAGATGTGTGAAAATTAATATAAGTATCTATTTTATTACCAAACCACAGTTTTCCCCTTCCTTACTATGCCCACATATTCATAAACATACTTTATTTTGTTAAGATTTTTGGAGACTGCTTTTGTATTTTTAATTGTTTAGTAGACTTAGAATGTGTAACAATGGATAACCGTGCAATACATTAAATACTTATGGGTATGTTGTGCCTTCTGTTATAATATAAAATCCATCTATTCTGGTTGATGGGTTTTAACCTCACACAGAATACTTTAAACTCCATTTGGACTTGTGCCTACAATCACCTTAGCAAAGTCTCTTAAGTAACTGCGCACAGCCTAATTAGTATGCATTATCAATTAACAAACTTAATAGCCGGCAGATTGATTAGATCCTCTGTTGCAGGGGCAGAGCTGAAGCGAAACAGAATGAAAAATCATTGCACGCATACACTGCTGCTTTGTTATTTTCTCAGATCCCCTCCTCCTCCTCCACATTCCTTTAATTAATGCATACATATGGTTCTGAATATCTTGTAAACTAGAGCTTGCTCTAACTCTTTAATAAAACTCACTTGTAGATGAGAGAGCCATAGTCCATGCCTTATTTATTTCTGGCTGAAAACATGACCATTTATTTTCACCCAGGTCTTTCCCCTTGAAATGGTGCAAGTTTCAGAGATCTGCTGCTTATAAGCTGTTTGTTTTCACAGTGATGGCACTGACAGGGAAATGGTATGTAAGTTGGAGCTTTAGATATCCTGTATCTGAGAAGAATCAGGCATCACATGAATGGTATGTTGATGGATAATGCCAGATCTATTCCACAATTTTTGTTAAAAAAAATAAAAAGAATAGCACAAAACATACTAGACCATTTTACATATTCTTTTCTATCACTGAGCCAGAAAATAAAAACACAGGAAAAACTCTTATCTGGATAGCAGAGACCAGACAAAAAAGTTTACAGTAAATTTTATACAAAATGCTGGTGTTAGACATGATTTGCATTTTTAAGAACAATTTGATGATTCAATTAAATGCCCTCCAAGACTATGGAAAACAAGACTGAAGATCAACAGCTGCCGTTTTGTAGTGGTAACAAGGTCTACTCTTGAGCAAAGCATATTAACCTTTATGCACTGGAAAAGAAAGTGATGCTTACCATGTGATGTAAGCACCAGCGGCAAATTACAGTGTTTAATAACTATTTAGCATTCATACATCATTTACATATGCAAATCACCAAAGAAACATTAGCTAATTAATCCACACAACAAAGTAGTGGAGCAGATTCTGTAAAAAAATCCATAATTACTGATATAGTTAATCTCATCAAGGTGCAAAATGACTTTCCCCAAACCATAAAATACACTGTTAAGATTTGGATCAGCACTCAGGGTTTCCCAATTCCCACATCTTTATCCCTCAGCAAGGATTCACTGCCACAAACTTTTACTGTTTTCATAGTGACAGAATCAATCATAGAACCACACAAATACAGGGCTGAGGTTAGAAGAGATCTCTGGAGGTCATCCAATCTGATCACTTGCTCAAGTAACATCAGTTACCTGAAAAGAGAGTAATGGAATCAAAATACCTTGCAGAGTGACTTCTTTTCTGAGCAGTTACACCTAAAGGAGGTGGTGGATGTAGCCTCATCTTTATGAAAAGACATCAAAGGACTGAATTCGCTAGTTGAGAAACTGGCGACAGGTAAGGACGGTGTGCCAAACTTCATTTTTCTTTGACAAATGAGAGCTCAATCATGATGGAAGACACTCAGTGAGACACTCTGACAGTAAATTCAGCAAGAGAAAATATGTTGTGTACCAGTGAATTGGGACCATCGTAATTCCAGAAAAGCAAGAGCTTGCAGTCTCCGCTGAGATCAGGAGACACTGTCTTTTTCAAATGCTGGCACTTCCTGCTACTCCGCTGTCCTGTTGCAAGCCTCTCAAGGCCATTCTGTACGTTTCCCACTCCAAATCTACAGGTTAACCTAGATCACCTTTTTTTTTGTGCATTCTGAGTACAGGCAGATCAAAATAGGCATAAAATATGTGAAAGCAACCTCTACTCTGTGTTGCCTCTGCGATCTACTACTGTACATCTGTTATTACTCTGATGTGATAACAAATCTACATGCTTTAAATTGAAACTCAACTAATGTTACAGACTGTCCTCCCCCCAGCTCCTGATGATGTCACTTGGGTTTTATATCAAGGACTGCACACAGTTGTATCCAGATCTACTACTATCAAACTGAAGTAAATCAGACCTCCCACTGCTATACATATTCTTCCTTTTCTTTATCTTTTCCTTTTACATCAGCTGGCCTTCTACAACTGAAATAGATAAGACTTTTGAAAAAACATACAAAAATATTGCAACACATTTTGATTTTTAAATTCTTTGATTCCTTAGAATCATATGAGTTACAGAGAATAAGAAATGTCATTCAAAAGGTTTAACATTGTAAAGAAGCATCTAAAGAAATCTGAAATAGAGGAAGAAACAATAATGCCTCAAATATCAAGGATATAACTTCTCCCTGAAAAAGGCTGCCTTCATTTAAAAAAAATTCTTTAAGTAATAAGAAGACTGAAATTCCTCTGAGTCTAGGTAAGAATGGAGCATTAATTAACTGCCAGAAAATGGTCTCTCAACACTGCGGTAAGAAATATGCCTCTAATTCTCATTATGTGACCCAAGAGAGGGGCATTAGGTCTGTAACCAGTGAAACTAAAATGTGAAAACTTCTTTTTTAAATGATTGGGCAAGAGGTGAATAGCCACATACTAGCAAAGAATTCTCTTTCTCTAGACTGGCAGTGGCTCTGTACAGCCCCTCCATCCCCAATTAAGCTTACTCTACTTTAAGACAGATGACTATGCAGCATACACTTTCTGAAAATGTAGAAGAAGATTAATAAAGGAAACAAACTGGCAAACACAAATAAGTCAGTGCAGCAAGTTTCTAAGACCACTCTGGGCATTGTTACAGTTGCTCCTCCACAGTTCTACAGCTGTCCTACAGCAATCTCTGGTTGTTCTGATTACAGCTGTGGTAATCAGAATCACAATATATTCACTCTCTGTGTAAGACCTGGTGCTTGAAAGGCTCTTGCTTTAGACTGGAATTCCTTCTTGTTCAACTCAAGTCTAACTCAAACAGTCCTAAAATAATTAACCTCCCAGGAGCTGTATGTATTTTAATGCCAGAGAACACCTTTGAAATAATGTTTGTGCTTACTTCTGTTCTGAGCTGTACTTTGCCCTTTTATTAGATATTCCTTTGTCAGGTGTCTGAAAATCAGAACAGTGTTCCAGTAGCCTCTGCCATGCTGACAGTGCAGGTGCCCAATGCAATTTTGTACCTTGTTCCTTCAGTCCAAAATATGTTTTGCACCTTCTCTTCCAAGTGGCAGTTAAGAAAACATAGCAATGAATAAAAATATTTTTATGCCTTATCTTTCTACTTATAGTCCTTATGAGACTGGTGTAAGTGATGTATCACTTCACTGGTAAGATCTGGCCATTTCCAGGGCTGGCTGTGCTAAATGTTCTTTATCTCCTTTATACTAGGTTCTGCCATGTACCACATCTTAGTTTTCCAGTTCAGGAAGAACTACTTTACCTATACATAATGATGTTACTGTTGAAATTCCTATTCTCAGTAAAGGACACGATTACATTGACTCATATCTTTTTATATTTTTGGGAATTTATCATGCAAAGGAAGTATCTGGACATCCTTTAATGTGGACACTAACAAACTTGACAGGATAAACAACAACACGCTCTCATATATCTGAGAGCAGACACATAGCATATTGCAAAAAGATTTATCTACATTTTGAAGACACTTTACTGCATTTGTATTAGTTTATGTCCAATGTTTAAAATATTGGATTACTCATCTGCCACAAACTTAATGGTACTAGTATTTTAAGCCTAATTTTTCAAAGTGACTAGTAATTCTATCTATTTAACGTTTGGAAGCAGCCCAAATTTCAGAGTAGATGTTCAGCACTTCCTGAAAATCAGTCCATTTTATGTACCAAATGAAATTATTCTTGCATTTTTTATGGTGAATTTGTTATACTTCCTATCTAAGAAAATATACCTTGAGGGGAAGAGTGGAAAAGAGAACAGAGAAAAACAGCAAAACCACAATATTAGACAAATGCCAACTGGCTCACGGTTTATTCTAAATCTGGAATATTTTGCCTGAAAAGGTGTAAAAAGTGTTTCACATTCAAGAAACAACTTGCAACCTCTGATGATCCGGTTAGACTGGTCTTATAAAATTGTTTTTCTCTTCAGAGAGTACTACTGGGCAGCTGTAATGATGTTCAAGTAGTAAATTGCAATTAGAGAAATGTCCACCTCCAAAACTGAAGAGAAACCATGGCCTGGTTTTCAGTGCTGTGCTAGGATATGACTATTTGAAGAAAAACCCACCAAATAATTACTTAATTTGCAGAAGTTCTGGAACATGTCAATGTCAATCAGCATTGGCTCCTGCAACCGCTTCAATGCTGGCTTTCAAAGGAGCAGAGGAGTGCCATCTAAGTGAGTAGAGCCATCTCTCTGGATAGGCCACACGCTTCTGCCTTTCCCCAAGACTACAAACTATAAACTGGGTACAGTTCCATAATGAAGCCTCAGCATTCTCAGTGCAGCTGTCTTTCCAGAACTTTGAAATGCACTGACTTCTCCCGCTGCTACAACAACAGCAAGCAATTTCAAGAAACTGTACTGCTAGGCCATGAGCCTTATGATGGTAATGTGTCATCTACAGGAACCTGCATTCACAGAAGAGATCACAGATACCTTCTGACTTTGGGCAAGCTGTATGTGGGACAGCTGTGTTTGTGCCTCAGTGAGGGGACATGAAGCAGGCTTGCTTCACAGGGGCCACAGGTGCCATGGAGCACAAGAGCCTGGGCTTGCAATGTGCTTTGCGAGCATGGCCCTGCTGTAGCATAAGCAGAAATACAGCAGATGTGATGGGTTTAGTAGATTTACTGCTGTTGCTGTAGCATTGAAAAAGTCAGTGCTGGGATAAGTTTACTGTCACTGTATATCTAACCCTACTGGGGCAGGAAGATGTTGGGCACTGATAAGCAGCTTTTCTATGTTATTGCTGTTGACATCATGATGATGTATAAAAAATTAGAAATGAAAATTTCCCACTTCAAAATCCCTTATTTCAAAAGCGTGTTCAGGCCATAAGATCATGACTGAAAGGACATGAACAAAGGTTTCCTCTGTAAATTTAATCTTCCTCCTGTATAGAAATGCATTATGATACAGATGTTAATTATATGGTAACATACTTATTTCTACAGGAGGTCTCATTCAGTGCACTGAATGTGTGGTTGTTCATTATTTCTTTTATTCCCATCATTCATCTGTGACTTATATTATTTACTATAAGCCATCCAAACCCAGCACTGAATACACTATCATTAATTTTCCTCCAAGCTTCTTCTGCTATAGTATTATCCTATAGTATTTTCTTTGGAATTTATGTACAAAGATGAACTTACCTTTACACAACCCCAGTGACAGGAGGATGTGTGCCAATTTACATGTCAAAGATAGAAAACAGATAGTGAGGATCATGTGTGCTGTTCCTCTGGCTGTGTGAGAGCAGATGCAATCTCTGTCTCAGAATGTATGCCTAAAGAAGTGAATGGGGCTGAGACCAGAGTCATGGTCTTCATCCCTGTTTCTTCTTCTCATGTGATGTTGTGAATAGATGGATTGGAGTCTAACAACATAATTCCTTTGCACTGCCTTGTGTAAGGTGGGGCCCCTTGGATGAAAGTATTCAGCAGAGAAGCAGTCATAAAAAGCAAAACAAATACATAGTGGACTGACAGCCTTCTTCAGATTTTTTATAATACTTTGCGTGCTCAATTTTATAAGATTTATAAGCAATATTTGTTTCACAGTAAGTTTTGTTCCACTAGACCTAACAGCAGCCTTTGCTAGAAGTTTTATGGCTGTAACCTTTTTTCTTCTTTCCCCAGATAGATTCCACTCCTCCGTTATTTCCCTCCTGCTTGGTGCAAGGTTTCTTCACTTTCTCTCAGCACAGTTGAATGGGAGCACAATTCCAAGTAGTGAATAATTTGTATGTGATTCCCTACTAGACAATTTTTACACAGTATCTATAGAAGAAACAGGGAATCACATTATCTACGACCTCTTGGCAGAAGAACTGCTTTAGAAATTATTGAGTTATTCTGACCATAACCGAAGCACTGACTTTTTCCATAAGGAACTGGGAAATGCCACCCATTTAATTTTTTTTTTTTAATACAAGGCACAATCAATATTCTTCTCTCTCTTTCTGTGGAAGACCCTTTATTCATGATTCCAAGCCTAGCTAAATAATAGGTAGGCCAATGATTTATTTTTAATATGAAAATCTTCTTATCTATTGAATACTTTAGCCCCACAAATGTCAAGTCATTTATTCAATTGTTAAGGTGACTGCTCATTTTCCATATTTTCAATGGAATTATTTCCACTTCAGTGCTAAAATATACTAAGCTTGAAGTAAATCAATTCCCTCCTTGTGCTAAAAATTAGCATAGCACAAACTAATCAATGCTATCAAACACTAGTGCAAAAGCTGTGACAATAACCGTATCAGTAAGGAAGTAAATTGCTTATTATGCCAAACTGGGAAAAAAAGCCTCATCAGTCACAAACTATTCTATTCACAAAAATACAGGCTTCTATTTTGTTTGGGCAAGCTTGTTCTGCAGGCTTGTCAAAATATAACTACTGTAATAACATAGGCCCCAGCCAGCACCCTGTAAATTTCTGTGTGGAAGGACTTTCCCCAAGCACAATCACATACAAATGCTTGGAAGTATTTATCAAGCAAGCATCACAGGGGCACAGAGCTCCAGTGCCCATTCTCCATCACGCACCTGCCTTCACCTCAGGTGAGGCAGGGAGGTGGCTTTGCACTTTGGGTTGTAACAGGAAAGCAGTGTTTAGATGTCACCTTTGTCTCCAGCACCCCGTTGACTAAGCACAGGGGCTCTGTGCACTGCTCCTCCAGCTGCAAGCTGGGTTAAGTATCTCCCTGCTGACTAGCGGTGTTGGGGTGACAATCTGACTGATATCTCTAAAGCATTCAGATGTGTGAGTGTAGGGGTATAATGGAAGGCCTATATAATAGTTCATTAAGGCAGGGCTGCTTCTGCGCCTGTCTAACGAGGATGTCGGCAAGGATGGCAATTAGTGCCAGTGACTGGACCAAGACCACCAACTCGTTTCCTCTGGGCCCCCAAGCAGCCATCTGATGACAATAATTTTGGGTCTTTACCAGCCAGGTATGGACATGAACTGATGAGCTAGAAGGGAAAGGTTCTATGTTCCATTACTAATATCCTGAGCCATCCAGTCCTACTATAAAAATTCACTTTTATTAAAAGGTTATTTCTGTCACTTGCTCTAGTATCGCTATCATTCTCTGGGAAAGGAATGATGAAATATCATTTTAAATGTTATAAATGCAATATTTAAACATCTTTTTTTACTCCCTCAGAAAAAGTGCTTTGAAAAGATATCCCATCTAGCATATGTTAGTTCTTAACAGGGGCCAACCTTTTTTAATCTCATAATTCCTCATTCTTTGTAGAAAAACAGATCTCCAGTATTCTCTGTGAGGTTAAAGGTTATATTTTTTGTGGTCTGAAGGGATGCTTCCTTATTTATACTCAATAAATTGTCACGTACAAACAGAAGTTACTGAAGTATGTGGATATTGATTTCCAGTAATATAGTGACATTGACATAAAACTGGTATAATTTTAATAATAGTATCTTACATTCACAATAACACTTTTTGTCCCAGAAGGGAAACAAAATGCTTTGTAGGGATCACCTGTCTATTGTGCAATAGCTTGAGAAAGACCGTCCTCTGTGACTCATTTACAGCTATAAACAACTACTGCTGCCAAGAAGAAACTGTAGAGGAGAAGAAAATGTTAGAGTTTCTAAAACTCTGGAGCTGTCACTCATATGCTTTCTTCATGTACAATCACCTCAAAGAAAAATGCTTCCCTTCCTTCTCCCTGTGGAAGTGATGAACACAAGCTGGCAGGACGTGGCTTTACAGACTCTTCTTCAGACAGGACTTCCTCTAATAACATGCATGGATTTCTATTACATTGTGATTCAGCAGAAAATTATATCATTAACACCACTTGTGAAGCTGAGATTTTTGCAGGAGACCAGTGTGTTGAAACACACAGGTTCCATCAGAACAGCAGCAGATTACCTCAAAAATTCAGTCAAAGTACTTCCTGGAAGTGGAATTTCGAGTCACTGGCCCAGTCCTGTTCTCTGTAAACCTAAAGACAACACATTATTACATATGTAATACAATATTTCAGGGAAGAAGGTGTGGTGGATTACAAAAAGAACAACCATAAAGCAGATTGCAGCAAGTTTGCATTTCTCTACATGAGGAAAGACCTTATCTCATGACAAGAGTAGACCAAAGCAATGTATCTGACAAAAAAAACCAATACATTGCGTAGCATAATTAGTCAATGTTTCACTTTGCATGCCATGGTGCTGTTCTACATTTACGCAGAATACAAAGGTATTAATTCTTTTTGGGGTTTCTGCTAAGGGGCATAAAAGCAAATTTTAAAAGAAAAATTTAGAACAAAATTTTCTCATGCCATCTACCATTATTGCTGAGGAAAGACACAGTTTTACAATTACAAATTGCAAATGTTGCTAAATAGGAGTAAAATCCTTGAAATGTGAATCTAATTTATGGCATCTCTAAGATATAGTTAGGTCACCACGGTAATGAGTACGCTAATGTCTGGTTTCTTTAGATGAACTTAAACTGATGACTCTGATTGTGAGATAATAAAATTGTTCTCATCAGGAAAAAAATGATAGCAGCATTAAATCAAGTGTCTAATACAAAAATAGAATTCTGCAGATTCTTCTGATGTAAATGTCTTTAGGTATCATCTGCAAAGTGCAGCAGTGCCTTGTTTGAGGCACTGAGGGGTTTGCTATTCACTTGCTCTGGAGCATAGTTAGAGCTGCAAATATGTATATGTATATAGATAAGGAAAAGTTATCTATTCTTCTGTCATGAGTATGAATGTAAATGCTTCTGCTGTTATTCATAGATTTGATCCATAGCAAAATTTCACTGTTTAAATTAATACTTGCAGCTTATCAAACCACAGATGACTAGAAAGCATATCGGTATGTGATTCTGCCTGGCACAAACTTCCTGTGTCTATCAAAGAAACCCCAAATCCTACCTGTGGCAAAATGAACGATTTCAGATTCACAGCTCCCCATCTCTTTATTCTTCAGTGCACATGCCTGGGTGACAATATCATCAGAGCCCTTACTTTCTCGATGGCTGCTTTTTATTCCAACCAGCCTCATGCAGGATGACAGCTCAACCTTGGACTGTTGGGCATTGTGGAGGTAATGCAAAATTTGATTAGCCATTGTGTTTTACATAGGTAGCTCCCATGGTCATCAGAGCAATTAAGAAGCTACAGCACAGTGGAGCCTGGTGGTCTTGGAGAGAGTAAGCGTGGAGCAATAAAAAGGACCATCCTGCTCATCATGCCACCTTTACTCTTTGTGTATGTGAAAGACACCCACATACAATGGTAGCTGCCTGATGCCTATCTCCATCCCTTAACTCACTCCCCAGGGATGATTATTAATACTTATATGATTATTTACATGACAGACAAAAGTAGAGTACAGGTAAGTATGACAGAAAGAGTTACCAAGTGAATATGTAGCTAATCAATGCATGTGAGTAGATTTACCATGCTTATTCATAAATGTGTAAATGTTGTAAGTAATGAACACACAAAATGCGAACACACTCATTTATCTACTTATGAGGAATCAATTATTTTCTTATCATTTTCTCTATTCCAGCCCATACCGCAGAGGATCATTTTGTCTTACTTCACTGAAAATACAATAAATCTTCAATACAGTATTAAATCTAACAAATTACTACAAATCATGCAGTATTCTTTATTTTCTTACCTAAAAAGGACATTTGCAGGACCAAAACTTCAAAGCAACACATTGCTTTTCTCCTACTCCAAGTCCATTTCGCTTTATCAGTTCATTACTTCTTCCATATAAAATTAATTCCCTTGATGTTTTTGAAACATACTTCTTCTGATTTTTCTGTATTTATACAAGTATTCTCACAGAACTAGGTTACTAAGCCCAAACTTGGTCCTTGTTAAAGAGTTAGTTTTCTAATTTAATTTCTTATAAGTAAAATTGAAGAACTTGTAGTGCTTCATATAGTATTAGACGCAATCCAATCTGTTTTGCCATATATTTGAAGACCTGCTGCCTTGAAAATCTGTCTATAAATCTAAACAAGAATGATGGAGCCCACTCTGGTCTACTTCAAGAGGATTTTAAAACAAGAATATCCAGATTCACTTGAAAATGGAAAAATTGTAAGAATTGTTTACAATGAAATAATCTGTTAATACTTGTTAATGAAGAGATTTAATTTGAAATGAAATAAATAATAATGAAAGTATATAGACAAAATCATGGTTATCTCTCTGGGACCTTTACATCCATCTAGATGGAAGTTACAGAAAATCTCAGAGAAAATCTCATTATCTGCTTCCCTGTATCTTTTCTGCGTTTCAGAGACTTTTTCTTATATGATTTTGCATATAGAATGGTTCCTGGTAGAACAACCCTGGAGGAACTTAGTCAAAGAAATGAATTACATACTTTGATCTAAAAACCGTTTGGGTATCCTGTTCACTTCTACAGTCACAGGCTAGCATCTACACTACCTCTGTCTTCCATATGTTTTTTCTTTGAAGGTAACCACTTCAGCAGAAAGAAATTTCCAGTGGAACTTGCAGAAGGATGCCTAGCATTGAATCTGATCTCACCAACACCAGTGCATCACAAACCACATTGCAACAATGAGTTGTTTTCAGAAACATATCCCGGAGGAGGAGAAAGCCTTTCAGCCTGCCCAGTGCTCATACAGATGGAATGTTTCAGGCAGGCATTGCCCCAAAGGCAGCTTATCTGATTGCATGGGGATGTGTCTACATGTGTGAGTTTGTAATTAATTGAAACACTGAACAATGTTGATTTCGGCTCTTCCACAGCATTCTTTCTTGCTTTAGCAATGAAGGCAGATTAAGAAGTGACAACTTCTCCTGACACTGATAGCTTGTTCCCACCTCTTTCGTCACTGTTGGCCATCCCAACAGTTTCACCAATGCAGCTGTTTACTGATAGGTATGGCAGTAGATACAAATCAAAGGTTTCAAGCCAATAGTCACCATCACAGCTTTTGAAGTAACTCTGTGAGAGAGAAATACAAGTCCTCGAAGGTTTCAGCTACGTAAAACTGTTATGATGATTCAGACAAAATGGGTTCTGACCATAACACTATTTACATTTACCTGCTGCAGTAAGGTAAAACTCAATAAAATACAAAACAAGAGGGGGAGTAATAAATTTAAGAAGTTTAAAATAAAGTAAGTAACAAACCTATACCTGTGAGTGAAAAATTCCTGTTTAATTTGAGCATGAAGTGTTCACTGTTGCCTCTCATTTTTTCATTGTAATCTTTTACACAAACATCATTTCCAAGTGCTCTTCCTGGAACTAATTGCTGTATACCACGCTCACTTTGTGCTATGCTCAAAGAAGTGTTCATGAAGTCTTGCTGAATATCTTTAACTTACAATCTTGTATTCCAATGGAAACAGGCACAGGTTTTATTTGCCTACATACAGCAGGCTGTAATTCAGAGGAAGTAAGGGGGCAATACACAAGCTGCAAGGGTGGTCAAGTGGAAGCAGGAGCAATTTCAGTCATACTAGAATTATAGGCCATAGATACAAATTCCAGATTTGTAATTATGAAAGCACTTATTCATCTGTTAGAGGAGCAAGTCTACTTAAGCAAATTATGGTTTAAAAAAAAAAAGACAATACATTTCTAGAACTGTTTCCTTCAAAATGAAGAAAGCAGTTCTTGTATAAATTCATGCATGTGTGAATTATTATTTTTGAGAATAAAATGTAATCTGGAGGTATGTCTGTTTCTGCCTTCACATCTTATACAGCAATAACAGCATGATTACCTGAAGTTCTGTGCAGTCAGTCCCTATTCTAGTCAATTTGAGTAAGAATAACATGAAACACAAGCTACCACACCATAGGCTTCAGCCGAGACTAAGCATGAACAACCCTTCACTAAAAACTTTGCAATGGGGCCTTCAGTACAATTGTTTCCTGAAGGATACAAGATTAAAGCTGAGTTGACCTGTTGACCAATATCTCAGTGTTAGAGTTATCCCATGACAATAACACAAAAACCTTCTTAAGATAGCATGCATCACATCATGTCATGTCAAATAAATAATGCTTATCTACGAGAATCCATCTCCAGTTCTTGTACTGCTATTTAATTACATTGCTAAGAGACCATATGTACAAAGCTTTTGTCCAATTGATAGCGCAACTTCTATGCAGGCTTCTCCAAAAGTAATGCATCATATTTATTTCCAGGGAAACTACAACAGATACAGAAAGCACAATAACAGTATTTGGTAGAGCAAACTCTCAGCTACAAAACACTATTTTTCAGCATAGTCACCACCACTGGCTATGCATTTTTTACCAGTGATGAACAAGAGCATGCATGCCACGCCTGTAAAAATCTGCACCAGGGGAGATGACCCACTGTTGCTGTCACCACTGCAGAAATGCACCACCCACAGTCTCACTGTGCTTACATCCATTGTTTGGTGTCTATAAACATTCAACAAACATCGATGAATGTCTGCAGGTGCTATTCAATACCATGTGGAGGTATTCAAGTCAGACTGCCCCTCTGACTGCCATCTGTCACACAGCAACAAAATGCAATGGAATATTGGTGAGAAGGTTCAATCTCTATTGCCATACCACCAACAGCCACCCCTGACCTTGTGGGCCAGCATAATAACATACATGGCATTACTTTCAGAGCAGGCTTCATAATATGGGGAAGATGAAGAACAAAATGTAGAAGAATTTTTATGATAATGATGAAGGAAGTCCAAGAAGGTCTTCCATGAACAGAAGACAAGCCTAAATGTTTTCAAATGCCTAAATAAACTTTCCAAATTCACTGTACTGCTGCAAAATAAGCTTAAGCAGCTTTTCTTTTCTGAAAACACAGAATAAATCAAGTCTGCTAACATACTCTTACCCATTCTCTCACTCTTTATTTATTTATTTATTTATTTATTTATTTAATCACAGAATCATAGAATCATAGAGTCCTTAGAGTTGGAAGGTACCTTTAAAGGTGATCTAGTCCAACTCCCCCATAAGGAACAGGGACAT
This sequence comes from Gallus gallus, assembly GCF_016699485.2. Lineage (NCBI taxonomy): Eukaryota > Metazoa > Chordata > Aves > Galliformes > Phasianidae > Gallus > Gallus gallus. Next base: position 23,536,518 of record NC_052572.1, on the reverse strand, counting down.
CCACAGCTAGATCAGGTTGCCAGGGTCTGATCCAGCCTCACCTTAAACATCTCCACAAGTGGGTTATCCACCACATCTCTGGGCAGCCTGTTGCAGTGCCTCACCACCTGTACTGTAAAACATTTTTTCCTCATATCCAACCTAAATCTACCTTCTTTGAGCTTGAAGCCATTTCCGCTTGTTCTCCCTTCTTGCCTGGAGCTCCCCCTTAAATATTGAAAGGCAGCTCTCAGGTCACCTTGGAACCTTATCGCCTCCAGGCTGAACAGCTCCCATTCTCTCAGCCTGTCCTCACAGAAGAGATGTTCCATCCTTTGGATCATTTTGGTGTCCTTTCTCTGGATGTGCTCCAACAGGTCTGTGTCTCTGCTGTACTGAGGACTCCACACCCGGATGGATTATTCCAGGTGAGGCCTCAGCAACACAGGGTAGAGGGGCAGGATCACCTCCCTTGCCCTGCTAGCCACATTTCTTTTGATGCAGCCAAGGATCCTGTTGGCTTTCTGGGCTGTGAGGGCACACTGCTGACTCATGTCCAGCTTCCCATCCACCAGTACCCCTAGGTCCTTTTTGACAGGGCTGCACTCAATCTGTTCATCCCCCAGCTTGTATTGGTACTGAGGGTTACTTTGACCCAGGTGCAAGATCTTGCATTTGGATTTGTTGAACCTCATGAGGTTTACCTGGGCCCACTGCTCAGCCTGTCTAGGTCCCTCTGGATGGCATCTCATCCCTCTGTTGTGTCAACCACACTCCACAGCTTGGTGTCATCAGCAAACTTGCTGAGGGTGCACTTGACCCAATTGTCAATGTCACTGATGAAGATATTAAAGAGTACTGGTCCCAGCAGTGACCACTGTGGGATGCCACTTGTCACTGATCTCCATCCAGACATGAAGCCATTGACCACCACTCTCTGAACGCGATACTGCAGCCAGCTCTTCATTCATTAAACAGTCCTTTAATGTCTGTAAAGGTACGTTTTCAAAGATACATTCTCTCTTACACAACTGCTATGATTACAAATTCCTTGGGATTGTTCATTTGTACAACACAAAGTGCAGTGCAGGATGAAATATTAATTGGCCTTCTGCACTGTACTATTTGAACACATGAACTTACGTTTCTATGTGACTGGTCCAAAAATATATTAAAAAAGGTACTGAAATACAACATTTTGTTACTGATTTTCAGCCACATGAACTCATCAATAGATTTGTTTTACACATACTGCTCTGGAAGTTTTCTATTCACATGCAAGTTGCTATTTGCCCCAGTGAATCTTGGTTTCTTCCCTCACAATATGCCTGTCAGAAAATGCAAACACAAAATGCAAGTAACTGTGAAGGAAACACTTACAGATCTGGAAAGACACCTTCCTTCAATCTGTTGTCACTCTCACCTCAGGATGAGATATTGTCGTCATCACTCTGGCCTTAACTCAGCTTGACAGTAGCTGCATTTGTGTACGCTGATCTTCATCTCTTCTGGTTGAAGCCTGGGACTCTGCTTCTTTTGATTTTATTGTCCTCACAAACAAAACCTGGCTTCACTTGTATCTAATGTGCCAGCAGAAGATACAAGCTCTGCTGAAGATCCCATCAAACTGACAGTAAGATGGCGAATGGCTTCAGGAAAAGCATTGATTTTGCACTATTCTGCTTAACAGTGCTGGATTTCATACTAATGAATGGATGCTAAAGGCTTCTGTTTGTGTGTATTATAATATGAAAGAAAATTATTGTACATGCTTGATAGGCCATTGAAAACTTTTTTTTTCTTTTTTTTTTTTTCACTTGCTGGTGAGAATGTGGCAAATTCCATTTTTTTTCTGTCAGCTTCAAGGAACAGAACCCCTTTACTTGCTCATTTCCATTCAGTAATGCTGCTGTCAACTGTCATCCACAGCATCTGAACCTGCACTGGCTTCAGCCACTTCTAGCATTACCAGTGCTAGAAACCACAGACACAGCAATAAGGATGTCATCAGCATACTTGAGATTACAACATCTCCTTCTGCCAATGTTAATACCACTATGGTAACCATCAACAGCAATACACATTATTATTTCTGTATAAATATTGAACAGATGTGACAGCCTTGTCAAACTCCTTTTCTGGTGTCCAACCACTGCGTTATACCTTTTGCTGTTTTGACTACTCTTCTCTGGTCATGAAAAGAGATGGTACAAGTTGACCATCTATCATTTCTGTCCATCTAAGCATTTCTGCAATGCTTATTACTGGTCCATATTTCTATATAATATACTAACGAGAACTTTTTTACACAGTTGCTAAAACAGAATTCCAATGTTATCACCTTTGTTGTTTCCATAATAACTGTGTGATTAAAATCAATTCAGTCCATGTACACCTTCACAGCAGTGTAACCAAGATCGGGATGTAGACTGCATACTACCAGTGCTCCTACCACTACCTAATAGCTTGCTGACTCTGCTTTGGTCTTTTTTTTTTTTTTTTCAATTATCTGAGCAACTTTCTTGAAAAACACATAAGAAGTGAAAATTCTTGTTTAACACTTTATGTACATTAACCTCATTAATCTTTCCCCTTAATTTTATGTCCTAAGAATTTTCTTGCTGCTTAGAAGAAAATAGGATTGTATTACTAGGAAGACAAATGTTATTTGTTGTTCTTTTCAAGAAGGGTTCACAGCACCTCACCTAGGGGAGATAGCTGGGGAACCAGAAATTAGAAGGGGGAGTTAACTTATCCCAAGACCAGGTCAACAGGAGAATGAGAAATAGGCAGGAACAATCTAATGCAATTTTCCATCCATTATCCTGGTCAACCACATACCATTCAAAAAACCATGATAAGGTTATTCAGCATCTAATTGTGTAGACATTAGCCTTTAGTCCAGAGCAAAGCAACTCAGACAACCTGGGGAACCAGCTGCTTCACCTCCACAAGTATAGGTTTTCTCTCTAAGGGGTATAGAAAAATCAAGACAACTGCTGAGAAATAGCATAATTTTACTCTCTAAAATTTACTCAATAAGTGCTGAACGAGTGCGTCTGACCATATTCTAGGTGTGAAAGTCCTGAAGAAACCAGTGTTCCAACCAAGATTTTGATTTCTGTTTTTATTTTTACTCCATTCTGAATTGACATCTGTAGCTTGTGGAACTGTCATAAGAACAAGAGAGATGTGCAAAGCTGGGCACACTTGGTGGTGCTTGATCCTCCACTGGTAGGGGAAGGTGAGAGCTGAATCTGTGGGCTACATATAGATGTTCTATCCTTAGCTAAGAATTATGCTTTGCTGAATCTAATATAAGTGTTTTATGTGGAAGAAGAGGTAGGGAGACAGAATAACTTCTCCACTGTTAAATCAATAATTGTTGTGGTGTGCTGCCCAAATCCAGCTGCAAGTCTGCTTTTTTCATCTGTATAGCTAATCAATAAAGAAAGGATGAAGAGGAAAAGCACAAACAATAATTTGGGAGCAGCTTTTAATCTCACTGACAATATTTTCTTTAATTTGGGTGGCATCAGACACTTAGAAGAAAATTCTGGAGATATTTTTTTGACAACCGTAAACCAACTTTTTTTTCTGAAAAGTATTCAACCTTTACAACTCCTTCCTTCCGTACATAAAAGCAGTGACAAAGCTTCTGGATTTATGAAAAAAAGTTACCTTTGTTTTATTATTATTCTATTAACATGTGCTTATGCAAGTATTTGACACATTTAAGTTTTGTTTCCTTGCAGAAAGCTCTAAGGAGTCATTTACTGGAAAGAGGTGAGGCATACAATAGCTCTAAGACTTGATGAGTCATTACATGATAATGCTTGACACAAGGACAAATCTACAAGTTCTAAGAGTACTATGGCATGTGAGTATCCATATTCTAGCATCAGCTGGATGCTGCTGGACAGGAAATGGGATTGCTTTGTTATTTTTTTAAAAGATGGCCATTGTTTTATCGCTTTGTCTTGTGTTTTTCTTTCCATAAGTTACTCCTAAGAGCTTTACATAACTCACTGACTATACACTCTTCAATCTTAAATACATTCAGCATGGTAGCTATACAGATAAGCGTATAAAATGGGAATGAAGGGAAAAAAATAATCTATCCTAAATTTAAATATGTATGCAGCCATTCATTTCAGGGGAAAAAAAAATCTCACTACTATGCAAAACAGGACAACGACAGAGATTTTTAGCATATGTGAAAATCTCACTTTGGAAAAAAATGTCTAAATATGCTACTTTAATTGTAGCTTTGCATAACTAAAGACAAAGCAGGTATGATCAGGTTAATTTCTGCATTTGGACAGTTCTCTGGCACAATGCTGTTCAGGAGTGCAAGAGACTTTCATTATCTTCCAGCTGAGACCAACAATAATAACAATCACTATACTGCATGCTAGACTCCCTGCAGGTCAAGAACCTCACAGTGCTTCACAAAGACAAACTAATTAAAAAAGGTACCCAAGCAGCAGGTATTTAGAGCTTGTTTCACCCCAGCCCTGATTTAAGCATCTTGTGCTTCACTGCTCACTATACTTTTATTTGACCAGATGTGACTGCGGATGGAATATCCAACAGTCTGCAGGTTAGTTTTAAGCCAAAGTAGATCATCTAAAGCTAATGGGATGCCCCACATACTCAAAAAGTATGCAATGGGTCTTCTCAGCAACATGTTCGTTGAGGACCAGTAAAGAGGACAGACAACAGACTGGGGACCACACTAGGGAAGTCACTTATTGTATAATATGTTCAAAAGATGTCAGATGAAGAAAAGTCCCCCATGCTACAGGTGGCTGTGGGTTGCACTCCATGAGATCTTGATTCAAGAAAAACTACACCATTTAGCTGTTGATAGAATAATTACATACCACAATAGAATAAAGGTTAATCTGTATACAACATTTATGCAATTCAATCTTGAGTTGGCTGAACCCAGTGGAGTTGCAGATTTTCTGAATCTCTGAGGTTAGAGATTCATCAAACCAATTTGTATTCTTTTATCCTTTCCGTTCCTGTTGCTTAAAGAAAGTAAAACACCTTACTCTCCAGCCAAAAGAGAGTCTATGCTATTTATCAAGCTTAGGACACAAAGCCATTGTTGCATTTGAATAAAGTAAAACTCCAAATTGCTTGCTGTAGTATCGAGGATTTCATCATCTGAGAATGATCCCTTTGATAGTCAGCTACCATAGGATTAGCACTCACAGCTCAGAAAGCCAACAGGATCCTTGGCTGTATCAAAAGAAGTGTGGCCAGCAGGGCGAGGGAGGTGATCCTGCCTGTCTACTCCACGCTGCTGAGGCCTCACCTGGGGTAATGCATCCAGGTGTGGAGTCCTCAGTACAGGAGAGACACAAACCTGTTGGAGCACATCCAGAGAAAGGACACCAAAATGATCCAAGGGATGGAACATCTCTCCTGTGAGGACAGGCTGAGACAGCTGAGGCTTGGAGAAGCTGACCTGAGAGCTGCCTTTCAATATTTAAAGGGAAGACTCAGGAAAGAAGGGGACAGACTTTAGCATGGTCTGTGCTGATAGAACAAGCGGAAATGGCTTCAAGCTCAAAGAAGGTAGATTTAGGTTGGATATAAGGAAAAAATGTTTTACAGTATGGGTGGTGAGGCACTGGAACAGGCTGCCCAGAGATGTGGTGGATAACCCACTTGTGGAGATGTTTAAGGTGAGGCTGGGTCAGGCCCTGGCAACCTGATCTAGCTGTGGATGTCCCTGTTCATTGTGGAGGAGTTGGACCAGATCACCTTTAAAGGCACCTTCTAATTCTAAGGATTTGATGATTAGGATAAGTTATACAGAGTATATATGTATATAGCCTTCAGGATTTCACTACAGATTATGCCTATACCTTTTCCTTATTTTTTCTCTAATTTTTTCCCCCTTACTTCCTTCTTTATCCTTTTCCCTCTTCTATATGATTTCTTCATCCCCAACACACACATTTCTTCAGCTTTCTTCCACTTTCCCTCCTACTCCTTTTACAGAATCTCCAATGCAGAATGCAGACCTGAGAAATTTACATTCCAGTTAAACTTTCAAGACCTCAGCGTCTGAATGGACATTTGTATAGACATTTGTATAGCATTTGTATAGACAGAATGCCACTATGCCATCCCTTCTGCAGACACGATTTAAAATGGTGACATCAGGATCAGCAGGATAATTCCCCCCGGAGCAGCATGGAGAGGAGATTATAAAGCTTATGTTTGGTCCCTGCTATCTTTTTCTTTTTGTTCGCTGTAAATAAAATATGAGAGGAACTTCCTTAATTTTCACATCAGCGTTTGCAGCTCAGGACTCCATTAATGCACCCCTCTCCCCGCTGCTGTTCTGTGCCCTAGTTTGCAGTCAGTTCATTCTGCACTGATGTATATTTCATTGCCCAAGGCTTAATTTTGATTTATTGTCCATCCATAAATTAGAAAAATATGCTCTGGAATTCCATCCCGCTGAAAAGCTGTGCCTGATGTCAGGGGACTGGGTGATATTTAAGATGTCAGAAATACATATTGGATTAGTGTGCTTTGTTTCCCCACAACAGCAGGTGTTTAATCATAGCTGATGGCTGAAGTTAAATGCATTAGGACAGGATCAGCCAAGAAGATGGAGTTTTTCTAAACCATACAAACTCCAGATAAATAACTCAAAACTAATTGTGTGTCCACATCTTAGATACATTTTTATTTACTTTAATACATTAAACAATGAAAATAGCCCCTGACACTTAACTCCCCATTTAAGATGTGCACAGATCTTTGATGCTAATGAGTAAGTGGCTTTTGCACACCATTATGCTGTCCCTTCTTGGCTCTTTGATGGCTCAAGATATTTTCAAAAGGAAATAATACAGCTAAGAATTAAAAAAAAAAACACGAAGAAGAATAAAGCAGTTACAGAAATAAAATATTGCTTTTGAGGTTGAGGGGTTATTCCCACAGAAAATTAAAGATATAAATGTCAACAAAAATGACTGAATGTAGCAGGACTCCAAACACTGCAGAACGCATTCTGCATCCAAGGGCTCTCTTGAATTTTCTGTTTCTAATGCTGATTTTTGTTTGTTGCAGTTAAGCTTGCTGCTCTGTTTATGTTAATGAGCAGTCTCTGTGTATAGAAAAATGATCAGGCCTGGTCTTGAGCAATTTAGCTGGAGGCCGAAGAGAAGACGCTTAGGAGAGCAAACATTTTCAAGGTCAACCGGTGAACTGTAACAAGCCAGTGAGATTCATGGCAAGAATTGTATATTTTGACACAACAGCGATTTGATTAAAAGAGAAAGTAATGGGTTTAAACAGTCGCTATGAGGATGTAGCCAGACTTTGTTAGCTTTTCGCAAATTACTTAACAGAGCAGTGATGGAACTGGAAATAGGGGTGTTTTGTGTAAGGTAAAGAAAAGAGGCATATATCCGAAACGGCAATAATAAAGGATGCGAATGTTTGGTGTTAAATATATTCTACTTCACTCACCTTGTAGTTATTCCCAGGAATTCTAGCACATTATAAATATTACAGACATCTATAATAAAGTTGCCAGGTTTTAAGTTTTCTGATTCTAAAAACAGAGCTACGCTTATAAAACCTCATCCTGCCTTAAGTAAGTAATAATGTAAATGTATAAGATCATTCTCACAGAGAGATCAAACCCTTCCAAAAGGTGAGCAAATGATAGGTATTGCTCACTTCATATCCTGCTCAAAGAAACTGAGGCAGAGAGGATACTTGTGCAAAATGCATGAGTTGGAGAGATGAGCACGATACAGGTCCCATTTCCCAGTCTTCAGATTTTTGGCTTGATCACATACAATTTAAGCATGACCTTGCATCATGCAAGATCTGATTACTTAAATTTAACATCTGATTACTCAAATTAAAGCTAGCCACATCTTTCAAACATTTGCTATGTGCATATCCCTGCTAATGAGTGAACACAGTGCACCCCAGAAGAGAATGGTTTATTATACTTACATTATGTCTCTCTTATCCTCCTGTTTCAAAGATAACTTTAACGTAATTTTGAAACCATATTCTAAATTTAACACTCTACCTTAAAATAAAATGAACTTTGGCAGGGGAGCTACGAGCACTTGACCCAGAGGAGGCTCTCTTCACTGGGAAACTCCACCCTGCCTCCACGCAGAGGCTTCTCAGAGTACAGCACCTTCAGGACAGTAACAATTTACGTGCAAATAATATTCTGAGTATTTCATCAGGCTGGATGTTTTGAAATTACGGCTGCGGTGATTGTTCACCAGAGACTCATACTCCAACAAAAAATATCTTCCTACTAGGCCTGTGTCTACTGCGGATGTTGAATTGCTTCTCTGCACACACATAAGTTGTGTGACTAAAATCAGTTCAGCTCAAAAAAAACCAACATCACTAAACAGAAAAAAGTACTCTGAATAACGAAAGACCTTAGACTGAGTAGCACCAGGATCTTCTGAGGCATACAGACTGCAAGAGAGGATCACAGAAGCAGGGAATCAGAAATGATTGAACATGACTGCAAAAGCCTGAAGCATTATTTCTGTGGCGGTAGTTTGTATTTCAGAATTCACTTGTTTAGGAAAATTTATTGTGTTTTCTTGATTGGTATTGCTTGAGCTCCCAGTCCCAGATATGACATAAAGCTATGAAGCAAAGCTTTGTGTTTGGATTAATCCCTTTCCAGGCCACTGCCATCTAAATAGGGTAGTCCTGCCTTGCTGAGCACCTTGCATCGGCGCTGGGACCTCACAGTTAAACTGTTTCTCTAACCTGCTTGGAAACCAATGTTCTTGATAGTCAGCTGAGTCACTGACGCGATCCAGTTCCGCGTGACTGCTACCAGCTGCGCGCAGGATCTGGTGGGAGCACGTTGCTGAGGCTGGGACAGAGGGCAGCACTGAGGAGCAGCAGGCTGAGCGCTGCCCAGCTTCTCTAACCTTATCTTTGACTTTGGTTCTGATGCTCCAACGTGGTTTCAAGGTTTGTTCCCTTTTGTTTTAATGCACAAGGAGAAGATGAGGAAAACCCGTTAAAGATTAAGACTTGGAAGGAAATCACAAAGTAATATGGCTTCAGTTTGCTCTAAAACTGTCCGGTTAGAATTAGTGTGATGTCGTAGCTGCCCTCAGCTGGCAGGATTTGCTAATAAATCCCCTCTGTACTAAGGCTGTTTGCAAGGATTCTGTAGAGGGAGAAGATGTTTTCTATTTTGAAGACATTAAATTCCAAGTCCTGTGCCATTTATTCAGACAAAAATTCCACTGAATTGCTCCCAACAAGAATGAGCTTGATGATATGACCCTAATTCAGATTTCCTGGGAGTGCTAGAAAATATAATTCACAAATTAATGCAAGACAAATTTTTAGTCTAAGGAGCAGTAATTGTGATTGGAGACTGGGAGGCAGAGAATGGTGGGAAAGTGTTTAAAAATAGATAAATATTAAATCAGAGTTTAGGAAAAAACAATCAACAGTATGGCAATCAGCATCTTTCAAATAACTAGTTAGTTTTAAAAAATGAACAACATTAAAATTGAACACCAATAAGATTTGTCCAAGGCAGATTCTAGCCTACCTCCACGCAGAAGCAAACTACAGCCACCCTTACCTTACCCTCACTTCCAACCTTTCCCAGTTTAATGCCAGCTTAAAGAATAAGTCATTTAACCTCTACATTCCACAGCATTCTACCCCTCAGCAGACAGTGGTTTTTCTCAATTGCCACCAATCTTGAAAAACATCTTCCAGGGGAATATTTTGGGTTGTATAGGGTATTTATTAGGATCACAATTCCTGAGTTCCCAGCTTTTCCACAGACTCCTTGTGCGACCTTGAATAAGCTACCACACTTCCATTTCCATCTCCGAACAAAGGGTATCATACTTACTTATCTCTCAGGGGTCTTGTGTGTCTTAATCAATCAATATTCTTCATGGCATTTTGAGATCCACAGATAATTAGGGATCTTATGACAATAAAACATAAGTATTGTATACAACTCATGGGCTGCCTTTTTTCCTAGTGTCTTGTATACCAGTGGAACTGATGAATATCTGTACAGATTTTCAGTGTAGGAAAATAACACTCAAAAGAAACCAAACAAGAGTCTCAGACATTTCTCCTGTTTGGTTATCTAGGATACCCTATGAAGAAAAATAGAAATTCTGACAAGCTCTGACCTCTAATTCCACCTGTGGAGTTACCACAGCAGAAGAGAAGTGGTTTATCATTTTGAAAAGGAAGCACAGAAAGTTTGGCCGTGCTAGAAGTCTAATGCTAAACTTAAAGGTGATTGATCAGGTTTTTTAGGAAGTCTGTCAATTAAATTATCCCAATAGTCACATCGTACAACATTACTTTGGGGGGGGGATACACAGGGAGGATCCCACACTGTGTGGTCAGACACTATGTGTTTCAGTGAGATCTGTAATTAAATGATAAATGATATTGTGGTCTGCAATGTTTCCACTTGCCCTAGTAATAAATCATTGGGACATTGAAATGTCCTAGGGTTTGCTGCTACCAGGCCTGCTTCTCCTTTTATGTATGTTGCAGAACTTTGAACTGTGGATTTTCTCATCTGCATCAGATCTACTTTACATCTCATATGCAGAAAACAAGGGCAAAGTTTGATACGCAGACTTATCCAGGCAATATTTATCCTGTTGAATTGTAACTGCACACTTTATGGTATAGGGTCAGTGTGGGACAGAGGTCCTGGACAATTCACAGGGAAAACCAAATATTTTTAACTTGTTATGTATCACTTCATATCTCAGTGTCACACTTAATTGTTACTGAAAATATGCATCAGAAGGGTAAAATATTATCGGTTTTTCCCTTCGGTATCCTAAACACCTGCAGACTGCAACAATAATCTTTTTTCTTCTTCTTCTTCTTCTTTTTTTTTCTATTTTTTTCCCCCAAATAAAAAAAAAAAAAAGGGAATCTGGATTCCAGCTAAGCTGAGACAATAAAAGTCAAATCTTTGCTATAGCCCCAGGCAAAAGCATGTTCTTTATAGCTAACTGGGCAATCTCTGTACTTGGAATAACTGAATTTAATAACAATAACAATGATGATAATAAAGTCATATCTATTATTTCAGACTGAAAATGAAGAAATGACTGCAGATAATGAAAAGTAAGATACATATTTTTTCTCTATCAGCTTGAAAATTATAATAATAATGAGCTGTTTAAATTATCAAAGGAAGCTCATCACTTTCTGGATATGCTTCTGGTCACATTTGCAAGCTTCTAAATGTTTAGTAACTAATTGGTATTTTATATTTTCTAGCTGTACAAACACATTTTTAAATTTTATTTTAAGCTATTCCTACTGACAGACACAGCAGCACCAAGATTAGATAGTTCACCCAGATGCATATCACAGTTCCAAAATGCAAGTGCCTACAAGGCATTCCTCTCAGAAAAAGCAATTAGGAAACTTACATGCTTGAGGTTTCTCTTGGTGCAGCTCCTGTCACCACCTTCACCCATAATGCTGCTACTTTTGCCATCTTCAGCAGAATCAGCAAAAGCATGGCATGGGACCCCCACTTAGGTGTTCAACACATTAGAAAGACTTAAGTTTTTGTACACCAAATACAAGCCTCTGATCCTATTGAATCAGTAGGACGGGCTTAAACAACACTCACTGATGATTAATCAATTTGTTTACTTAAAAATACCGAACAGACCCCCTAATATTAATAGGGTTATAATCTAATTTATTGTTTACTCTCTACTTGAATATTTATAAGTACATCTATTCTGTTGGTCTTATATATTCAAAGCAGGGCCATTGCTTCACCAAATCTCCGCTGACTATGGACTTGAACTGCCATGATCTCTGCAGCAGGTTTTTTGTCTGTTTTTAAATTATCAATGTAATGGAATGCTCTTGGCCTGATGGAAGCATGTCTTCCAAAATTTCAGCTGAAAGCAGATTGAATATGGCTACTTTGAGATTTTGTCACAGGTACAAAACTCAGACCAAATTTATGTATGGTGTAAGTTGATGTAAGTACCCAATTTGAGCCAAAAAATCTAGTTTTGAATAGAAAACTCAAACCATTATCTTTTGGTCAAAATCAAGCTAAATTTTCCAAGGCTGACAGATGATTTTCCAGACTAAGATTTGGCAAAACCTGATGGTTTATGGCTGAATTTTTACTTTGTTATCACTCTTTTGAACAGAGATTCAAACTACCTAAGGAAATGGAAATCCTTGGAAACAGAAATGGATAATAAATTAAAAATGTAATGTTTCAAGCACCTCTGTGAGATTTTACCTAACAGATATATAACAACTACAAAGGTGTACTTGTATTTATTCAACCAAAGACTACAGAGAAAATAGTATTCTCCACACCTCCTGTACATAGCACGCAAATGCAATCTTCCTTTACAAGCTTGGTGAGGGAGATGAATGTATTCTCTGAGGTAGGCGGCTGTAGAGTAAGCTGTGAATGCAGAAGTCAATGAGGAGCACAGATTAGTCTTCAGAGTGACCTTTACCTCTTGTTCTTGGCAATTTTGTTAATCAAAATAGGAACATCTATGTTGCAAATAGAAGCAAATATATGGTCCCAAACAACTACTTTATCCAGAAAACATACTGGATTCATGTATTTTGGAGGTTGGAACTAGATGATCTTAGAGGTCCCTTCCAACACAAACCAGTCTATGATTCTATGATTTGTACTTACAGGACCTGATCAAAGGACCTTGTCTCCTTTCTACCTTTAAACTGTTTGGTAATTTCATTAATTCCACCTTAAGTAGGTATTGTGAAGAACCTCAAATATCAGTGAGGGTGAAGGAGATGGTCAGAGGCAGGGAATATCTTCCATAAAAAGGCATTTCAGCCTGGAAAAGAGACAGCTGAAAGATGAATACAGAGAGACAAACAGGATCAGACGTCAGGCAGTAGGTTTAAATGAAAGTATAATTTCACTGAACATGAACATAGCCTGCAAACAAACTATAAGAAAGGCCTCAAGAATGTATGTTTTAAAAAGCAGATTAGACACATTTATGACAGAACTACAAAATACTCCCAATGCAGCTGAGTTACTAAAAGCTGACTGCCAAAAAGAAGAGTGTCACAGTGCTTCCCATAAGTGTTTCCCAGTGCTTCTGGCCACTGTTGATGAGTACATTCACCAGACAGATCCTTCATAGAGTTCTCATGTATTTTAGCTAATCTAATTTGGTGCATAAACCAGGAACATCTTTAATCAGCAAAATTTGCAATACTGGATCAAACCAATTGTAAGAGTTCAGAGTAAGCTTTTGCAAAATGACAAAAGGCCCCACAGAGCTGCTTTGACAGAACCATGATATCTCCACCAGACTACAGAAGTAAGCAGGAGCTGAAATGTCTTGGCTGTGAAAGCTTTTCTCCTTCTCTTCAGGAAAACATGCTACAGATGGTCACCCTGCCATTGCACGTTATACACAAAATTAATGAACTGTGAAGGTAAAATAAGCCTGATCTGCATACTGGGACTTGTTTTAGGGCTGCTTTCCCTGTAGCCCTTCTAGACCCACTGTAAAACTGATTGGTAGCCCTGTGAACATTGTCCTCCTCCTCTTAACATCGGGACTAGCTCTGAGGTCATATGCACCTGCCATGCTCTGCTGACACCACAGGAACAGTGAGGATTTCCCCTACATGAATATTGGGCTCTGGGTGCCATTTTAACTCAGTAAATGGCATTGCACAGTCAGCCTTCACTACATCTTTTTGTGCAGAGAAAATAATGACATTGGTTGGATGGACATTTGCAGAAGTCCAGTTAGAGAATGAACAAGCCTGAGTGTTATCTACCTGAGGGACACGCTTGCTTCTATCTACAGTTCTGTTCTTGGCAAAGTACTCTCTGACTGCGCAGTGCTCTCCTTCTGCTTCTATTGTTTCTAATTACCACCACAAGGGCTGGGTACTCCCAGAATAGGGAAAGAGCTCAACCCAGTCATGTGTCTCCTCCTCCTGGGTCCTGGGCCCCTCTCCAGAGGTTTTGAGAAGCCTGAAGGGAAAGGTAACATAGGGACATACTTTGCAAGTCAGGGGCAATGTACAGGGCCATGTGGCCACAGAACCCATGGCTCAGTGCTGCTGCTTTCTCCCTGTTTATGTTTTTTATCATTACTCAGTTCAGCCACACAAGGCAAATTGCATTTAATAAATTAGCCTAATGGATTCCGCAAGTGGTTGGTGAGCGGGGTGCTTCCTCCAGTTAAGAAAAACATTTATATTCGCTCTCCCTTTGCTTGTCTTGACGAGGACGGTGAGCGGAGGGCAGGGACGGTGGGGAGCGGGCGGCCGGTGGCCATGCCCAGGGCTGGGGAGGCAGTGAGGGTGGCACAGAGGAGCTGTGGGGAGCCCGGGTACCCATGCCCTTTGTTTTCCCATTGCTCATGGACAGCCCTGGGGCTGCAGTACCTACCGCGGCTTTCTGGGCAGGCAGCTCCCTCCCCTTCCCAGGGCTACACATTAAACTCTTCCAGAGGGGCCCCTTTAACAGCTCCCCATGAAATAATAATTCATTATGTCACTAGGAGGGAAGAAAGGGAGTGTAAGTGTCTTGATGGGATTAGCGGAAACCCCCACAGAGATGATTTAGGAGCCGTGATAATTCATTTAATAGGGGCCTGGGGTAAATTGCTAGACAGGGAAATGTAACTGAACCCGCTTAGAAAGGGCGCATTACAGGTCTGTATATGATAACTGGCTTCATTAGCAATATTTAAGAGATTTCATTTAAGAATGAGTCATAAAATGCAGAACTATTTCATCCACCTGGTTTGGTGGCCTTTAGCTTTACTCTGTCTGAATATTAAATTGGAAATGGCACTACAGCAACACATTTTGGAAACTGTTCTTTTGGCTGTTATTTGTATGGTTGGTTTAGCTTCTCGTTTGTTAACCTTTTAAAATGAGTATCACTGAAAGCAGATAACGGTACAACCAGAACCGAGAGAGATTAGGAAGGCTCCAGTGATGGAGAAAAGACTGATGTAAAACTTAGCAGAAACCCTGCACTGCTGTAAACACAGGGGTCCAAAAAGGGTCATCAAGAGGCAAACAGTATCCAGGAAGCTTGGTGTGCCAACCCCATCTGCACTGAAAAGAGACCTGAATGCACCTATGCAATGGCTTGGATGGGTGGGACAGCATGTGTACATGCAGAAACCTTCGGCTGGACATGGGAAGCGCACCATTCTGCACTGCAGAGCTGAAGTTTGCCTCAGGTGCCCATGTCATCAAACACTGCATTTGGTTTTGGAACAGATAGGATTCATGTGATTTTTTTCACACTTCGCAGCATTTTTAAACTGGTAACCCTGAAAAATTCTACCTTCTGTAAGCATGGTCTAAATAACCGATTAGAGATTCCTACTCAGTACATTTGGGTAATATTAAAAATCAGACAAGGTTAGCAATACAAAGAACCAAATTCTATATAGGCTTGTATCTTCACTGTCTCCACTGAGATTGTGGGATATAAACCATGGCAGAATTTGGTCCATGTGGTTGGATGTGTGTGTGGTGATGTTCATGGTCCCTCGGAAAGGAATCATTCAGGATAAGAGCCATTAAGAAGAGTTTTACTCATCCTTAGTCTTGTGCTCTTACACTTGCCAAGTAAAATTTCAGCAATATTTGTCACCAGCAGTTGTTTCTTTTTAAAAAAAAAAATATTAACATGGATTTAATTCTTTGACTATCCCCTCAGATACATTTTATGAGTAAGGATGTATTTCAAGACTTGGGCAAATGCTTAACGAATATCAAAAAGTGGGTCATAACCATATGAGCTTTTTTCAGTATACCTTTCCCTTTTATTGCTTCATTTTTTTTTACCACTGAAAACAAAAGAAATGCACTCATGAAGAAACACATGCAAATAAATTATTAAAGCATTTCTGTCATAAATTGTACTGCTTACTGTTCTCCTGAAATACCAAAATGGAACAGCGACATTTTAACATCACTGTATAGGATGAGTGTAAGATCTGCTGATCATATTCTATCTGGGGGTATTGCCAGCTCAGTTGTATGGTATTTCACCATCACTGAAAACCTAATCGTGGTTTTTCTTTTTTTAATTTAGCCTCAACCAAAAGTGTGGATATATGAATAATAGTTTTTAATCAAACAAGACAAGTAACGTTACATAAAATCACGCAGTTACACATATGGGTCACATGACTAAAGGATGACCCGGTTTGTCTTCAGATTACTAAAATTTAGCAAACCATCCTGTTCTGTCTGTGTGCCACTTTAAGCTTTGTGTTATTACCTTGCTTCCCCAACTCCTCCCCCCCCCCAACTTTGAAATCCCACAGAAAAGAGGCTGTATTTGATATAATATTGTAAACCATTTTGAAATATGGCAAGCAGTATCTTTATCAAATATAGCTAAAGGTATTAATAACCACAACTGTCAATTGTAGGAATAAGACAAGTGTTTTAATAAATCTTCACTAATACTCCACACAAATATAAAAGAATGACTAGCTTTCTCTCCAGCCCTTTCCCTAGTGACCGCTGCCTGTTACGACTTTGAATGATTCCCTCTAATGGAAGACAGCCAATACTGTCCATTATTCCAGATGGTCAGCTCTACTGCAAAGTTCTGCTAACGCTTCTCAGCGTCTCGCCAGCATTTTTTTTCTTTCCATGAAAATCCAGTCCAAGATCAGCCAGCTATTAAGTTGGCAGATAAAATCTGGGCTATCTTACCTACTTGTTATAAAATCCATTTTGGTATTCATGGCAGAAAGTGTGCAGTGGTTTCCTGCGCTGCCCGTATTAAAAAGAAGTCAAAACAGACCAACAGCTCTATAATAGCCAGTAAGTAATACATTAATCACGTGCTGCTGCACAGCTAAAAGGTGACAGGAAAAAATATAAGCAGACTTTGTGGGCACACTCTGAACTGGGCTGTACCTGCACAGTAATCCTGTTCATTACAGCAGTGTGCACTAAACACGAACAGGATTCGGTCCAGCATCTTCCATATAGCAGACATTGCTTTTCCATGTATTGTGGGCATTTGACATGCTATATCCCGATTTCTGTAAGTACCAATTCAAATCATGCAAATATTTCATGCTCTAATCAGCAGAAAGTAGATAAGTACATGCAATTTAGCAAAGTTCAACTAATTTTTCAGTTAGTAGATAATGGCTGGGTATTATAAAGTAATGCTCATCACTTCACACAAGCAGCATTTGCTTATTGCTGTTCTCTGCTAATACAAAGAGGCATTAGCAGACACTTGTAAATTTTCCTATGTACAGCTTACATAAAAACTAATGACAACAACAACAAATGATAACAACAGCTCCCCTTTAACAGCTCTGCACCTAGAATAAATATTGTAGGTGTCCCTGGAGACAAATATTTCAAGTGCTTAGATATCTTTCTGGTACGCGTTCTAGCATTTTGTCATCAAAAAAAAAGCATGGTATGAAAAGTGGGCTTGCACACTCCTTACATGATTTCCTGTAATGGGAAGCCGAGGATGATGCATTTCTGGCTTGAAAATTAAAATGATTTGATTAATTCTGCAGACCCAGAATAGCTCTAGTAAAAACACAGCCGTGGATTTGACACTGAATGACATGAAATTGCGACAGATTTGTACCCTTCTACTGGCATACAAATTGGGCTGATAACTGTGCACTTTACTGCAATAATATCCATTGTTTAATTGACGTATTTTATTTCAGGCAATCAAATATTTCAAAATATGCAGAGAGCATTCAGCTATAAGGCACCAGTATTTGATTTTTTTTTTTTTTTTTTTTGAAGTAAAACTGTTTTCAAGAGAAAACTAACTATACCTTTGACCTCCTGGCTTTTTCAGAAATGATTATCCCTATAGCACTATCACTACTTTCAATAAAATCATGTCTAGCTTGTGTTTGAAACATACATTACAAATAGATGTATAGATGGACGAGATATTGAGAAAAGGAATAGTACAGATTATGAATATTAAGATTTATATTAATCTGTAAGCCTATTAAAGTACAGTAAAACCTGTCCTTCAGACCACCTTTTTAAAGATATCACCTCCCTGATGGGACCACTAAATTTCGGGCCAAATTATTTTCCCATAAAGAACAATGAAAAGAAAATGATTATATTAAGACTACTTCTACTATGGTTTCTTTTCATTGTTCCGCCAAAAATGATTCCAAACAGTAAAATAACATTGATTTTGACCTTGTTAATGAACCTGAAGAACTTCAAGGCACACTTGACCATAGATTTCCCTTTAAACAGGAAAAAAACTGACATGCAGCCATCATAATTTCATCAACCTTGGCAGAAGATATGTAATTTCACTCGTATTTTGGATAGGCAGCTTGTCTTGATATCGTTAATGTTCCACAGGGACAGAAGCATGGTCTTTTTCTTCATATCAACACTTTTAAATGATCCTGTAATTTGTGTAATATTGATTAAGTCTTCTGAGAGTTAGGAATATTTTAAAAGGCAGTGTTGTACAGATTTATATACTATTACAGGATTAATTTAATTTTTCCAAGATGTCCATCTTCCCTATGTTGGGAACTTTCCAGAGATGTCTCACTGGGACTTCTTCACTCTCTTTAGGAGGGCTACACCCCATCAGTTTGAAATGTCCATAACTGCAATTTCTCTTCTTTTAATAGGAAGTGTTCCATAGACTCCAAGTCTCAGAATGCAAAGTCCCACCTCAATTTGACCAGCCTTCTGTACTAAGGAAGTTCAGAACATAGGCTATAGAAGGCATCTTGGCCTGCAGCACATTATCAACAGCAACCACCATCTTTTTTATTTTTCTCTTGCAGTCTCATCTCTTTGCATACACAAAATCCAGAGAGTTTCCCATACACATCTTTTTCTATATATTTTTGTTTGTGTTTGCATCAGTCATTACCTAACATGGAGGATCGGCATACTAACCACTCCAGGCATTGGGAAGTTTATATTGGCCTTTACAGATATTTTACTAATAACATGTTATGTCCTAGAGTGATTTTTTTAAAGGCAGTGAAAATGCACTTAAAAACAAACAAGTAGCCCACCCATTTCCAAATCAAGCATACACTAAAACAGCCATTTTTCTGCTGCATGTAACTTCCATTTTCCTGGAACTAACATAAGCACTTCTAATGCTAAAATGCAAACACAGATGCTGATCATTGGAATAATTATGCTGCCAGTTAAAGCACTGGATGTTTCATTTGAACCCCCTGTCTCGCTGTACATGTACTCAGGCATCTGGTAATGCTCATAGATACAAGTGGTTAGGAAAAATACCACATTTTCTCCAATTAGGCACTGTTTTCCTATGTGGAAGGAAACATACAAGTGAATTGCTTGAGATTTTACATGGAATATGTTAACATGGAAGGTACTATGTAAACCAGCTGTCTCAATGGAATAAGCCATTCAGCTGAGCTGTGGGTTCTCAGAGTGCCCCGTACTAGCGCCTTGTTCATTCTAAACCACCCACTGTTTAGCAATGCCAAAGACTGGGGTACTTTCTACACACCTTATTGCTCCTTTCCATCATGAGATTCAATAAAATTACTCCACTAGATAAGGCACAGTATACGAAGCTGTCAGTTATCTTTAACACAATGCTTTCACTTATCTTGAAGTGCACTATTGCCTCCAATTCACTAACTACTCATAGAGAATGTTAGCAGTAGCTGGTAGTAACTTTGCATTTGTATTGATGGAGCACTTCATGTCGGTGTTGTCACCAGAGAAGTCATACCACAAAATCACAGCCCAGAGCTACAGTTTCAGAAGCAGCTCAGCCTCTTGAATGGTATGCTGGTTCCTGAAGTGGCAATTCCTTCCCCTGCTAGCTCTTTTTTCTCTCCCCCTTGCCCATGGCCATGTAGTCTCACCACCTGCCTTGCAGCATCTCCTTTGCTTATCAGGACTTCCTTCCTTTTATTCATCCAGTAGAAAAATCACCCCCTTTTTTGTACAGTTCTTTCTGCCACTTTGGCAAGATGCATTAGTTCTTAGAGGAGCCTTGGGAGGGCCTCAGTTAGCGTGCATGGTAGGTGGCAGAAATACCTGGCTGGGAGCAAGGGTTATGGGAAGTGAAAGAAGAGTGAGATCAGGACCAACCCTTGTTGGTGGCTGTGGAATGACGGGTTGATTGGCTCATCTCATCTTGTTGCATGAGGCCAAAATGTCAGGGCACTTTACAGGATGCAGTAATTGAATTGATAGGTTTCTCTCATTTCTTTAACGGATGTTCAACCTGACCTGTAAATTCTGCTTCGTTAACTCACATTATTAACCCATCTAACTGCAGTGGCATTACTTTTGTTAGTAAAGAGCATGGTTGTGACTCAGAGGTAACATACTAGAACTTGAAAAGCAGAAAAGAAGAATCTAAGAAAAACAAAGATTAACAAAAAATTTGATTCGCTGAAATGAAACTGCAATTTAGGCCTTCCATGCTGAGATGTTGATGTAGGCCACAGCACTTCATTGTGTACAAATGTGCAACAGCATCAAGCATGTGTTCCTACTTCTGCCCAGCTTGACATTACGGCAGTTTTGGCACAGTCATTCGGTAATCTTACAGCACTTGATAGGTCGACTTTTTTCCTTGTGCATTTTAGAGACCAATCCCCTTTTTGTTAAAATCAGATCTACTTGAAACCGTCATAATTTAAAACAACCCTCAACTCAAATTCACCCAAACACACATACTAAAGTAAAGTTTAAAATGTTTGTGTAGGCATGTTAAAACCCCCTGTGTATTTGGCCTAAAAGACAAAGCATTACTTTCATTTCGCTTCATTACTAGTATTTGATGTGTAACTTGAATTCATGACTAGTTAATGAGCAAATGTTAGCATGGCACAACTATGTCTGTTACGGAGCAATCAGTGTCTCGCTGAGGGTTTATTAAAGCTGGGGTTTTATTGTTTTGCCTTCCTCCACAGTTCAGTGAACTAAATGCAATTTACTGTCTTCACACTTTTTTTTTTCTCATTCCTCCCAAAAACTTCCTTGCCGCATCTGTACTGGGAGCTATGAGCATGTTTTATTATTATCATCCATAGAGTGGGATAGATGCACTTGGATGATTTATAAACAAACAAAATGAAAAGTCTTTGCCCAGAGGAGCCTACAATCTAGTGCCTGAATGCTGCAATTGCTATCACGTGGGTGGGATTGCTGTATCCATGTGTTATCAACTTGAAAATTGTGGCTGAAAGCTTTAATTCTGCAGTCAGCTCTGCTGGTGAGGAATAGATTCAGGCCCTGGTCCTGCAGTTGGCTGTGCTGGCTGGGAGCCCAGTGCCTGCACAGAGTCTGGCAGCAGGCTTCACCAGCAGACAGGGCTACGCAGAGAGCTTCTTCACTACTGCGCTCAGCTTTTTTCTTTTCCTTTCCAAAGAAGGAGCTGCAAGTTCTCACATCCAATGTACGATTCAGATCTGAGGGGAGAGGCAGGTGTTTGCTGTCATTTGGACAGCAATATTCACACAAAACACAGTTACTCGTGCTTTGCTGCTGATGGTGCAGTCCTTGTTGAGGTAAAATCCTGGTTCCCCCTGGTAGGCATTTCACCCAAGTAAGGAAACAGGCCCTGTTTTGCAACCCCCTGAACAAATAAGTATCTTCCAGTTCTAAGCTGTTTCAAATAGGCTATGAATGACCAAACATGGATCTATATAGCTGAAGAGTATTAAGTGGCAGATTTTGCATAATTAAAATGCTCAATCTCAACTTCACATGCAGTTAAGTAAAACTATCCCTTGATTTATGAGTGTTTGCTTATATATTGAACAGTACGGTCATTTTGTGATATGTATCTGCAGTAATTATTTATTACAGGGTTATATAGCTTTTTGAAACAGCAAAATGTAAAAAGTATATTTAAAGCCTTTGGTCATCTATTGGGAGCTATGTTAATTATGATTTGTGAATTATTTTCTGCATGAAATCACAATCTTTACAATAACAATATATAGATTATGAACTTCTCAGAAAGCCTAATGCCTGTGGGTGATATTTTGGTTGTTTAAGTACTGTCATTCTGGCAGAGCATTAATTTAGATTTTCATGCTCTAGTCAGCACCTTGGATGTCCTTAGAGTTTTACACTTGGATTAAAAATACATTGAATTCATCAAGCATATTGTTAGTAAAATGAACTTGGGACTTCCCTGTTGCAAAACCAGTTTTACAATTTTCTTATTCTAAGTGAAGTAAGAGAAAATCAGAAATGTTTTCAATTTTCCGGTATAAACCTTTTCTCCCTATCCCTGCAAAGCTTTGAAACTCTGAAATAATCAGTGCATAAATAGCTATTGGACTGTTTCCAGTATTGAAACCACTACCATTTCTTCTCAAAATATGCCAAAAGCAAGACCACTACTTACTGGAAATCATTAAACGCAGTGGATCAAATATGCAGCTGGCTCTATCACAGAGATGGGTAATCAAAACATTTCTAAATGAATATGCAGAAAGTTCAAGGCTTACATATCCAAGTACTCTCACGCATGCACACAAAAATCCTAGATGCAGGCAGGAAAGATGAGGATGCAGGAGCAATAAGGAGAATTTGCTCCAAAGTACATTATATTGTGGTACAAAAGGGATAAATCATATGTGTATGAAAATCATAAGCTTTAAGCTTTGGAGAGAGTTGTGCAATTGACAATCAAATGGAGCTTAAAAGAAATTACGAGGTTTTACACTAAAGTCTTGAAATAAAGAAAGTAATATTTTACAGCAAAAAATTGCAAATGTCAAGATTAAATCATAAGACTTTGCACCATTGAGCTACTAGCTTGCTCTATATCTTCTTCAGCTCTTAACACAGGGAAAGACCAACTTTCATGGTCAATAAAACTTAAGAACTTTAGAAATACATTTAGAGACATAAATCATATATTTGTGACTCTTCCTCCTTAAATAGCTAATTATGGAAGAAAAATGATTGAATATGTGAACTCCTTGGCTGCTAGCCTATTCCCGCATTTGTTTTCAGTCTCATTTTTAATCCCTTTTGCTTGTTCCAGGGAAATGACATTAATTTCTCTGCTTAAAAGAAGCTGGTGCAAATTGACAGCACTGATTTTTTTTTTTTTTCTTCTGTCTGTCCTATCTCCAAAGAATTTACTAGCAGCACCGAGATGCTGGGTGGAAATATCTTGGTGCAAACAAGCCAAACCAGAAGTGGAAAAAAACGGAGCTCAGATGCTCAAACTGCTTTTTCCAGTCCAAAGATGGACAGGTGGCGACCCAGATTGAATCAGTTGTTGTGGGAATGATTTGATTCACAAACAGGGTTGTAAAATTTTATATGGAGATGCCAGTGAAAGTCACAAGATCATAGAGCAAAAGGCCTTATTCACATAAATTACCTGAATGGCTATGAAGCATAAAGGAAATAAATTGAACAATATTGCTCATGCTTAGTTTACAGACATATGGTACGTAGCCTCACGTGACGTACACACCAGTAACAGGCGTATCTGTGAACCCCATATAGCAGTGAGGAAATATACCTTCTCTAACAATTCAAAGGACGGAGCAGTTGCTTGTACAGAGGGATACGAGTTCACACGTATGCATTAAGCATTTCACTAATACAACCATCAGAGGAAGGGCTACTGAGCTTGTCCTTCTTTCCTCTGACAATATCAGCTGGTCTAATAAAATATACTACCTTTCCTTACAAGCCTTGCCTCTTTTATTGCAGCCACAGTCACACACACACACACACACTGCTTCACAAGGAATTAATTCGGGGGAATGTGGGGGCATTCAAAGAGGCATCTGGATTTCTGGATGGAGGATCCTCCACCACCAGTACAAGAGATGCGGTATGCACAGGTCATACACAGCACCAGGGGGGCCCCACTGCTATGAAAACGAACTGCATTTCCTTCTTTCAATAGCTAGCGCCACACCTGTACGATATGCAAATCCTTACAACACAGCACAGCAACGCAACAGAGAAATATTTTCGGCTCTGCCTAGCAGGCTGATGCATTGATCTCAGCGGATTCTGAGATATAAACTTCAATTTGGCCCCCAGTCACTTAGTGGACACTGCCACCAGCAGCTCTGACACCGGGTTATTTGTTGTTGCTGTTTGCTGTCCCTGTTTGCACATTAATCCAGTGACAATTAGGTGTCAGCGAGCGTTGTTTCTGCTCGCTGATAGCCTTGGGCTCTGCGCTTGAAGCCCTAATCAGGAGTGTAAACTCTGCTATATTTCAATTTGGAGAAGCGCTCTTCCGCTAAGAGGCCCCTGGCACTGCGATAAATAAAACGCCTATTTACTCTATTGCCACACTTAGACATCTAATGCACTTACTACCAGCCCCCTAATCATGGCCCACAGTTAAATCCGCCTATAAATCACTCCATTCTCATCCTGCAGATTAGCGAGGCCATTTTCCCCAAACCCCACAATGAGCACTGTTTCCTTTTCTTGTTAGTCAAAAGCGAGATGATTTTTATTAGGTTAAAGACGAGCTCACAGATGGTAAATCGCGTGGAGGGAAATGAGATGGAGAGTCCCATGGCGGGGGGGGGCGAGGGGGGCTCAGAGGCCTCAGCAGCCCCCCCAGCCTCCCACCCCAGCCGTGCATCACCTCACAGTGCTGACTGGGCGATGTCTGACTGCCCGATGCACAAAATGGACCTGGCCCACAGGTGCGATGAGCGTGCTTGGCCTCAGCTGCCGGCAGCCCATTCCCCTGCTGTGGGTGGGTACGGCTGTGGTGGCTCCCAGCTGTGAACAAACTGGGCTGGCATGCAGAAACGTCCAGAGGAGCACCCACGTCCTGTCCATGCAGCCACATTGAATTGGTCTAGATTTACCCTTGCAGCAGCACTGCGCGTGGCCTGAGCACCAGCGTGGAGCATCTCGTGCAAATGCGCCAGCTGCATCCTGCAAATAAGGCTGTCCCTCTAAGGTGGGTAAGGAGCACTAAGTTGTATACAGATGTTCTAGTGGAGCAGGGAACAAAATGTAACTGTAATGATTAATATGACATCTTTTGCATTTCTATTCTCAGTGGCTGGTAAGGAAGAGATACTGATTTTCTTTCTTTCTTTCTTTCTTTCTTTCTTTCTTTCTTTCTTTCTTTCTTTCTTTCTTTCTTTCTTTCTTTCTTTCTTTCTTTCTTTCTTTTTTTTTTAATGGATTCATTATTCTCAGCCATTCACTGAATAATTCCCGTGAACAATTCTCAGTCTTGTTTGGATGAAGTTTGTTGCAAGTACCTGATATTTTAAATCCTACTAGGGTTAACTGGTTACGTAGTCAGATGTTTGCATATCCTTGATTGCAGCAGCGCCATGCTGAGATATCACATTTCCTGTGCAATAACTAATGAATTCAAAATTCATTACTCATAAATATTCTGCAACATTTGCTTAAAATTTTGGCACAAGTTCCTGCCAGCAGATCACTATATTAGGAGAGCCACGGAAAGCAAGCACAAAAGAGAATCACAGGCTGATCAGAAGCTTTTAAGCAATTCAGAGGAAACACTGGGGAACCTTTTTGTTTCTGTGGCGTTGGTCCACTACTCATGAGGTGTGGCAGGGAAGCGTTCATATTTCATACGTAACAGCCAGCCGGAGGGATGTCAGAGGCTTACATCACCCACGGAACATGATTTACATCACACACGAACACGCACCCAGATGGGACATTGAGGGGAAAGCAGCAGCTGTTGTCATGGTGTCACAGGAGGTCCACACACCGCAGCCTCTGCAAATTGGCCCACAGTCACCGTGCCCTGCCGCAAACCCACAGCCGGTGGGGCAAAGCGCAGTCCCTTTTCTCAGCCTCCCCTCCCTGCCCTTTTCTTCCCAAGCTTTAAATGGGGTGGATTGCCGTGAAGAGCTCCCTGTAATCTCTGTTTAACCATTTCCATATGACAACTGCTTTGGATGCCCGCAGCACGATGAAAAGGCCAGAAGCCCTAGCTCTGCTGGGGGTTCCCTAGGGAAGGATATGTAAACAAAGCCCGGGTCTGTAGCCTTTTGCACCTCACTCTCTTTTCCCATTCTTACTTGGATCTCAGGTGGAATTAGAGGGATTAAAGCTGAGCGTAAATGAGGCGAGTGTGTAAAATGACTCCTTTCTGAACCAAACGGCATGTTCCGTGCTGAGGAAATGAGATGCCCATTTAAATCTCATCCATCCACCGCCTGTGGCCACCACCATGTACCTGCCTACTTAGCCCAAGGGTTAATTAATTGAGGCTTCAATGCACTATTGCAAGAGCATTATTGCATTTGATACTCTACATCTGTGATTTAAAACTCTTTCAGTCCCTTGTCAGCAAGGGAGGGTTTTAACTAGGAAATTAGCATTCAGATAAGGGTACGCTCTATTTGCTTCTGAAAGGAAGGAAATATTAAGGATGCTGGTGCACAAACCAAGCTGTAATATCCTGTCCCATCCTAGAAAGGGCTCTTGGGCTCCGCTTCCCAAGGGGACACTCTCTATGAGGGGAATGGAACATAGAAAAAGGAATTACAATCTTCAGTGGAAATGCCATGTAGTATAAACCAGACAACCGAATGTGCTTTATTTTTTAGCAACTTGCTTTTATTCCATGATAATTACAGGTTTCCTATCTTGACACCTGGCTCATTTTAAATACCTGATCACCCAGCCACATTATTTCCATACTATATTTCAGGCTTCTCATGGAGTTCAAATACTAATATTACTCCCCATCTAGTTATTAAGATGTTAATAATCACTTTTATTTTCTCTAGGTAAGCAGAAAAATAATAATTCCTTACATTCACATAATGTCCTTGCATTACACTCAATGGCATGTGTGTGTAATCCCCAATCACTGAAATGAAACACACATTTTCCAGCAATAAAACACAATAGTTTGGGATATGAAGTGACAAAGGAAGTATCCAACTGAAACAGCAGGAAGAATTAAAGGCAGAAAAAATGTAATTTCCCATACTCAAGTGTAGCTGCCAAACCTCAAAACCAGGACCCAAGCAGAAGCCACGTTACCCATGCTGATCCACGCAGTGTGCCATCTTGCTGCACATCTTGCTTGTAAGAGCACCCCTTACCTCACCTGCTTCACTCCCACCTGCCTTAGGAAGGGATCCTCATAGGAGAAGGGAATTTCAGAACCGGGCCCCAGTTTAAAACCACCAACTGGGTCTTAGCCAAAACCGCTGTATGCTTTCACTCCGTCTCTCTAGTAAATAATTGAAAATGTAGGCCTGGGTTGGGTCAAGCGACAGGGCTGCAGAGGGGTGGCCAGCCTCAGTCACCAGTCATCTGCCTTAAGGGACGGCCCCTAAGCTGTTCCCTTAAGTTCCCTTGGCAGAATGGCAGTTCCCTGTGTATTGTGAAGAGCTCATTCCTCCTCTGTGCTCTGCCATGTGGTTGGAAACACTGGGTAAAGCCATGCTGGCCTCCTTGACCCTCCACCGAGCTCTCGTGCAGCCATACCCCATTCACCGCCTGCACACGGAGGCACGGCCGCCCCAGGATGCAGCAGCAACTGTTGGACCCAACGCTGCGCGGTTGCACAGCCGCCTAAAACAGGAAGTGCAGATTAACTTGTCCAGTGGAAACTACAGAGGGAATTTAGGAAGACAGAATGCAATCAGCCAGGACACTGAGGTTAACACAGTTAATCTTGTGGAAAGTGCAATGGGACCTTTAATAACTGCAACTGGTCAAGGCCTCGGTTTTATGTCTCGTCCCAAAGATGGCGCTTCCCGCAGCGCGGCGCTGCGCGGCTGGAGGAGGGGAGCAGCGCCACCTGCCGGCTCCCAGCCGGGCTCCCCTGGGAGGGGCCGGTGCGTCCTGCGGCGTCCGGATCACCACAGCGGCACACCTAGAGCCGGAGCTGGTTCGTTCTTCCTCAGCACCCTTAGTGTCTGTCAGGGGTGCCGGGCAAATGAGGGTGTTATCCTGGAGGAAGGCCTACCCTTCTCCCCGAAGGCTAAGGCGTTATCCTTCCGGGCATGGGGGCTGCGGCAGCTGGAGCTCTTTCTGACCAAGTCATGCCACTTTTATTCCGGCTTCTTGACAGAGAGTCCTCGATTACTTTTCCAGCCTAATTGTCATTGGCTTAAGAGGCTTGTTAGATGTTTGCACAAAGGTTTTTCTCCTTTCAGCTATTAATCTTTGAACTATAGAGCTTAATAAGGCGCTATGAACTCCACTGTAATATTTTAGCAATGCATTGAGATTGCTGTATGTAGTTCAGGCTTATGAACAATGACCCAGGACTTTATTTAACAGGAGGCAATCTATCCATTGTAAATCAAATATCTCTAAGCCGGCCTCAGAACAGTGGTGAGCATAAATCAATGTGTTGTCACGTAGTACATATCTAGTCTTAAAGACATATGTCTGTTCCATATCTTTCTTTGGTCCACAGGGCACGCGTACTGTTTTACTACAAGGAGCACCTCAAGTGTCTAAGTCCATTAAAGTAATCAGTGCATTGCTGGAACAGCTCTTTAAACTTGGGCTACATTTTAAACTCTGAAAATATATGCATGT
Organism: Gallus gallus; assembly: GCF_016699485.2. Taxonomy (NCBI): domain Eukaryota; kingdom Metazoa; phylum Chordata; class Aves; order Galliformes; family Phasianidae; genus Gallus; species Gallus gallus. The sequence continues at coordinate 23,507,934 of NC_052572.1, read as the reverse complement.
TTCTGACTGGTTTTGAGCAGCAGTGAGGGGAGTAGATACACAAATGCCTTGACCTCAGGGACACTGCAGAAGGCTTTAAGCTAGCGAGAACCTTCTATTTTCACTCCCCTCAGATACCAAGAAGGCACCACCTCCTATGCATTCATCACATATTTATCACGGATGTTAAAAAGAAGATATCATGCTTGAAAAACAGAAGTTTGACTTAAAAAATGAGGAGTTAAGGCCTGGTCCCTTAAGGGCTTAAATATGCTCTCAATTCCAACTAAGAAAGAGAGAAAATTGAGGAAGCTCAGCATGCTGTATGATTGGGTTCTTAGATAGGGTATAATTAACAGAGAAGAAATTGATAGAGGTTATAAGATGAAGAGCTACATCATAGGGCTTTATCAAGCATGGGGCACATTGGAAAGTATCTAATACTCCAGAGATGAAATGGTTTCATGAGAGCCACACCCCCAAAGTTGCCTTTTTAGCAAGTGTAATAGGACTTTTTCAGTTTCATAAAGTATCTTGATAACTTGAAAGTGCCAGTTAATGGTACAATGTTCCAACTATGAATTTTACAAAGATTAATCTACCCCTTTAGGATCCAAAGGAGCCAATCAAAGGCCGCCCAGTCTTCGATGTTTTACAGTCTCTGCGGGCACAAAGCTCAGCTGAAAGTACCGTTCAACATCCTAAACTGTCATCTTCATCTTCTTCTAGCATAAAAATACATATTTTTCCCCATAATAAAGATTTTTTATAATAGCAATAAAGTAACTCTCGAGAACATGGTTGTCTTGAGATAGCTTAACTGTGTCTAGTACCTCATAACACCCTGGGGACCCAGCCACCTCATAATAATCTCTTTCTTTACCATGCCTTGCTTAATTAAGGAGTGAAGCCAAAAGGTCAATGCAGGATAGAAATGTAAATCTCAAAGTTTTCATCTGGACCCTAAGCCCATGTCATAAAACACGCAGTGTGTTCATCGTAAGGTTTAGTACGTTAGAAGATAGAAGGTGGAATATGCGTTTTATGCTTAGAATTTTAGTGTTTTAATGAAAAAACAAAAACAAAAACCACAAAAGACTTAGATTCTTATGTATAAAATTGTTGCTTTTTACTCTGAAGAATAATTCATAAGTTATACATTTATTCCCTACGTAAGGAATCTTCTTTAGCCCAGTTTCTCTCCTTTATAATGCTATAATTATGAAATATATATGATAAATGTAATATGCAATGTATATGACAAATACGATTTTTTCCTCCTCCCTGTCTACCCTGAGTACTTTATGTGCTGCTCTAGACAGACAGACAATATGGTTTTACAGACTTCCCAGTCACTTCCAGATCTACAATGAAAGCAAACATAATTTTAATTCCAAATCTTATTCCTACATTGGAATATTGATGTCATAATGGGCAACATGTTTTGGCAGCTATTTATCTTGTTGGTTTCTCGGTCATTTGCTATGCAGCTTTCCGGTCTCCAAATGATGTTAAGAATACACCTGCATTTAAACTGGATGTGTTTCTGACACAGTTTAAACATGTTTAAACCCAGACCTCAACTCCTAACTTATTTTCATCATAAATGATGTTTGGTGAGCAACAGATATTTATTTAGCATTGAGTAATGGAGCATTCAGATTTCATTCATGGCTTCAGAAATAAAAGTAAAGGTATTATTTTGTTAGGGAACCAGTTATGTGCTTTCCCCCTTCTTGGATTCTAGGTGAGTAAGTGAACAAGACATATGCTGTCCTCACTGACATCTGATCGGTCGATCTGGATTTAGACCAGATGAACAATAAAAGTAATACAATGACTTTTCCCCTCAGTTGAAATGAGGCTCTTAATCTCGCTTCTCCATTAGAATAGCAACATCGTTCTAACAGTTTATTTACTCTTGCAACATGTGTACGTGATTTTTTTGGCCAGATACTCAATGTTTATTATTTTTTTCCTATAGCATTATTGCTATCAATGACACACTTACAAAATTGTACCAGGACCCCAAAGAATTTCCATTAGGCAGTATACTGAAGTATGTATCTGTTTCATGGATTGGCTCTAAAATAAGAGAACGTACTTTCCTTTTGTTTTGCCTCCCTTTTAGTGACCAAACAGCTTTTCATGTAGGTTTTCATGACAGCCAAATTTAAGTGAATGTAGCACTTGAGCTGGATTTTCATATGTTTGTTCAATCTATTACTCAAATACATCACTTATATAGTGCTCTCCATAATGATTTGGGTTGAGATATTTGTACAACTTTTATATCATCAAAGTCCAAGATAATAAGGAGACTAAATGGAGAGAGAACTGATATTTATTTCTTTATTATTAAATCTTCTTTTCCTGCTTGGGCTTTAACAGATTACCTGCTGGACAACCCAGTGTTGGAAGTTCTTCCTTCTGCAGTTTATTGTGTTTTTCTCTGTGAGAGTGACTAAAAGGTCCACAAAGTTCAGAGCATCTCTCCCCTGCATGAGGTGCTGTCACGATACTTTGGAGGACTTTGTAAGTTATGATCCTACTGAATGTACCCAGGAGAGCTCAGATTGATTCTTACCTTCAAGTAGATTTAACACTTTCTCTTTTTGTTAAGTCCATCCTTTCAAGATGCAGACTGTATGCAAAGCAAATAAAAATATTCTAGTAAGCATTAGAAGAGTCAGTTTGAGAATCTACACCCAAGATGATAATGTTTTGCCTTTACCAGTACTTCAATTTAAAATGTTTAAATCCTTCATGATCAAATTCCTACTTATATCCACAAGCAAGCAGAGCAGACTGCAATCATTTAGGCATTCTGAATGGACTTCAGTTCTGAGGTGAAGGATACCACTTTCTGCTCAGTTACCCTGTCTTCATGTCCGTTCAGTCTTTTCTCTAAATTGCTATGCTGTATGATAAACTTTCCCTACAGAGTGGACAATTGCTCCAAGGGAAACTGAAACAATACTCCAAATAGTTTGGAGAAGGCCATCAAGCTGTGGAGCTGGTAGTAACTGAGACTACTGGAGGTCTGGGAACAACTCAACTTCTTTGCAGCTCCCCATTTGCACTGCACAGAATTTCAGTCTTTGTTTGCAATTTTAACACCGAGGAAATTTGGAACAATAAATGGTGTATTCTTCTTCGCTTTGCTTTCTGATGCACTACCAAGCAGAAGTACACTAGCTTGGAAGAGGTGAAAAAAAACATAACAATATTGAAGCAAGCAGGTAGAAGACAGCTGGAAGGAAGAATGCATTCTGCTACCCAAGCAGTAAAAGACAAAAATGGTACTGGAAGAATAAAGCATGCTAAAACTGGTCACAAAGGAAAGCTAATTGAAACACATATGCACATTGACATGTATTTATTGAAAGAATCTAAAACATTAAGTGAATTTCAGTTTTCTGAAACTGTTCAGAAAACTGTTCAGTTCACACAACTGAACTTTAGATTTCAGTTCAGAGTAATCCATACCAGGAGTTTGCCCACAAAATTATTTTTGTGTCATTTTATACTCATCTCTTTTTCTGGGTAGACCAAATCAACCAATAAAGTTGTAGAGCAAAACATAAACAAATAAGACAAAACCACACCACAACATGAATGTTCACTGCCTTCATTGACTGTATTTTCAGGTATTAAAACAAAAAAATTCTTTATGCTTTCTGAGCAGGAGATTGAGAGGTTGAAATGTAACAGGGGTTATTCTTTGTTCATTCTTGCTTATGTAAATAAAATCGAGAAGACCTAAAGCATTAGGTATCATTAGTCTAGCACCAGTGGGATTACAACAGCACTTCTAATGGCATATTTCATTTTTTTGATACCTATTGAGGTGGCCATCCTTCTGTGCTTCAGGTCTGCCAAGTTGTCCTTCAAGAAAATTGAAGCAGAAAAAAAACCTGAATTCCAAAAAAATTCCTGATGAATCTCCATCCATTGTATCTCCAAAGAGACAAGATCCAGTTGCAGTTGCATTTGTCCCTCACGAATCTCCACAGGGAGATGCCTTTAAGGTTAAAACATTACAACCCAAAGCATAGAGCCTATCAGATAGTTCCTTTATGGTGGCAAGTCATATTTCCAACTCCAGTCAACAGTGACTTGTTAAACATTGTTTCCCACAAGTTAATTACTGTTAGGTGTGGTTGGGAAATTAGAATTCCAGTTGCATTTCATGGGCAATGGGAACAGTGTATCTTCACTAATTAAAATCCTTTTTTATAATGCAGAGCGCAAGTAGAAAATAGGCTTCTGATTTGATTTGAAGGCTACAGATTTTTTTACGTGAGGATTTGATAGGGAGTTGCATGTTTAGTAGTATACTCGTGAGGTATAGAAGATGAATTTGTGAAAACTTGCTTAAATTAAACGTGTGCACTCTGGGCGACCCACGCGTTTGTGAACAAAGAGCAGAAAGAAAGTGAAAATATCCTATTAAACCCTATTTAAGAACTGCTTTAGTGTTTGTGAAGTGTAGGGCCTCATTAAATCCGCCATTCCTGGAATCCAGGCAGAACACTTTGCACAATTCAATTGTTGTTTCCACAACTAATTATTTTTATTTTCTAATAAATGCCCTGTGCCATGAGCAAAGAGCAGATTTTTTTCCCTTCCATTTAGCACAGCTTCAAATGCTTACAATAAAGGTGAGTGTATTTTGCTGCTCTTTGGCTTCAGCAACATTTGTTCTATAACAAAATCAATTAGACTGGTGTGGTCCCAGTTTCTTTCCCCCCTCATTTCCGGCTGTTGAACTTGAATCTCCCTCAAAAGTACTTTCTGCCTTAGCCACAATATTTTTTTTATGTCATAATAAATTGGTTGTTGTTTGGTTTAAATAGAAGAGATGAGAAAGCAACCAAACAGGCATCTTCAGAACAAAAATTGGAACATGAAGAGACACTTCAAGCTTTTGCTTTTCCACTGATGAGGCATTCCCTATTTATGAAAAATAAATTAATTCCCCGCTTACGTTTGCTGTTTTCCTAGTTATATGTATTTTCACCATTAATTAATGGAGAGATGAGAGACTGCAGCACAACAAGCCCTACGCAATATGAATGGATGCTAGGGCTTGCTGAATAGCTTTTCTCCTTCAAGCATTGTTTTAGGTGGTGGCTGCATCAAGGAAAAGACTCTTTCCCCTTTTTTGTTATGCATCCATGAGCAGTTGCTGGAGACCTGGCCGTGCATCTGAATAAAGGGTAGGAACCTTACTAACGCACAAGTGATCAGCAGGGCAGATAACATAATGGCCTGCATGGAAAAATAGAACAAATCTTCTTTTTCCTTATTTTAATTAAGGAAATTCTCTATGGAGACTGTGGGATAGAGAGAGGCAAGTACTTCCTATCAGAGCAGCTGCAATTTTCTGCAACCTCAGTCACAATGATTATGTTTCAGTGCTGGCCTGGGTCCCAAACAATCTCCAAAGTCCTGCTCTATAAGACTTCTGTCTCCTTTGCATGTTCATTCTGTACCGAAAATGGGCACTGGGACTTTGTCTCATGTTCAAAGTGTAAGGGCTATGAAATGCAGCAACAAACCTTTATCATCCATGTTGGCCCTTCACGTTCACTGCTTGTTACAGAATTAAACTATATTTTGTTATGTATCGAGAAAACTTCATCCCTCTATTTGGTTAGCAAAAGGAATAAGAGCCTACAGCATCTTCCAGTTTTCCAAGAAAACAGACCACGAGGACTGCAGAGGGTGAAATGCTCCATGCCCTTCTGTCTCATGCTGTCAATGCTATAAACAGGTTGGTTAACACAGGGAAGTAGTTATTCTTGGTTTTGAGCAGAGTTCCACACAGTAAGGTCCAGAGCACACCTGAGACCTTCAGCAGTGACAACAGTATGTCTGAAAATATAATACCGATCATGATAAGAATATAATCCAACAGCAGAACAAAGGGAGCTGTGGGCTGCTATGGGAAGTTCCTTAAAAATGTGGGACTTCTTTGATCCACAGAAGCTTGTCACAGAGCTAAGTAATAAAGCTAAGTCATGTGAATTTGTAGTTAAAAGATGAACCAATTAGAGACTGAATAATTTGTGATATAACTGATAACAGGTCAGAGCAAGGTTATTGCAGGAAATGGACTTGACTTTGCAAAGAACATTGGATATTTGCAGGGCTAGTGAAACTGCCTCTCAAATTAAAGTGTTAGTAAGCAGTGAAAGAACAGAGGTGCATCTCATTAAAAATAAATATCAGGGCATACAGGCAGAATACTTCACTAAAGGAAACATTGCTTTTTTTTTTTTTTAAATAAGCAAAACAAACACAACAAAATTAGGAGAGTTATATTACACATGCAATCTGGAAGAAACCACATTTAGTTTGAATTTGAATGTGGACTTTTCTTAAGTAAGATAAGATGTTTTCATGTGGCCAGGGTCAGGAAATAAACACAGACCTTTCCTTGGCATTCACAAGTTGCCTTTAGTACTTGCCTAACAGTAAAAATATTAGCAGTGGGCCAAGAATCATGGCTCATATTCACAAAGCATTCAGAGCTGTCAATTAATGAGACAGGAATTGATATTAAATCACATGCAGCACAAGAGCAGTTTCCCATGTTGAGCTTCCAGAAAAATAGTCCTCCCCAAGGCAAGACAAAACTAAAGTCTGCATGGTTGTGTTTGCTTTTTAATTAAGAAATGAACAGAAAATGGATTCAAGAAGTACATAGACGAGGCAGCAGGCTGGTCAAAACCTTCTCAGTTCCAAAACTGAAATTCATCTGATGTGAGAAATGTGTGTTCGTAAGAGAGGACCTTCCCCTTATTAGGGAACTGATCTTCCACACCAGGGATAAAACCAAACCAACCAACCAACCAAACCAAAAAGCAAAAAACAACATGTTTCCCCTACCTGTATATTTTACACACCATAGACTGGAAATTCATACCCAAACTTCTGCACAGTTAAAGGAAATGCTTCGAAAAAGCCAACATAAATGATAATGCCTGCTTGATTCTTTAAAAAGAGTGGGATTTTAATTATCATTCACTTCAAACATACAAAATCCAGTGTTTGGATTATCAACTGTGACATTTTGAATGCCAAGACACACAAAAATGTTGAAGCAGTCAAAATGGTTGCCAAACTCTTTTGCCAGCAGGGCCAGAACTGCTTTACCAATAGGCCCCTGAGAAAGGAAGACAGGAGAGAGACATCGTGGAGTCATACATGATGGAATGTAGCAACTGGGAAAAATGCTAGTAAACACTGTGTTATGATACTCCTTAGCCTCTAATTATGAAGTCTTTGTATCTTCTGAGAAGCATACATCTGTGATGAGCAAAACAGATAGATATTGTGATACAGAGATCCATCATAGGATTTCTTTGTTCCTCTGAAGAGGCAGGAGCTGGCTGCACTTAATGGCATAAAGATCAGCATCTGGTGGCTACTACTTACATAGTAGAAACCACCTGGGTACCAGAGCATAGAATTTCAAAACACAGGCATTCCCACATCTTCTTAACTGTTTGACTTAACTAAGTCTGTGGACTGCAGAGAAAGACAGGCAGATCTTGGCCAAGAGAAAGGAAGCATAGAAAAGGGCAAAGAAGAAAGCAGCTGAGAAAGAAAACGTTTTTCTGTAGGGACATTGAGTAAACAGAGTGAAGCACATTGACCTAAGCAAGGAGTATGTGGTACAGCAGTGCCAAAAAACCACCCTTGCCAGAAGCAGTTCTGTCACTTTCTGAGTTACAAAAAGGGAAAAGGTCAAAAAGGTTCTTCATGCACAGAGGGCATGCAGTTGTACAATTTAATATCCAGGAAGAGACCTTTGTGTAGGAACGGCAGCCTCTGTATCAGAAAGCTGGACCTTTGCAATGCTGTATGGTATTTTCCCCAGACGTTATAGTGTACAAGTCTGATAAGATAAAATACTGCATGCTGTCTGTGAAACTGTTCCCTTGTCTGCAGCACGGTTGTGTGTATGCAGTCAGATCTGCTTCCGGGATGACAAATCCAAAACTGTTCCTCAGCTGCCATCCATACAATTTCTAAATTGAATAGTCAAAGAGAAAATCTGCCCTTGAGTGTTTCAACCCTGTACAAAATAAATTATTGACAACTTCTCATCTCCACTGAATTTACATGAGGGCTGAGCAGAAGAGCACAATATGGATGGCTCCATGGCAAGTCAAGGTGACACAAATGATCATGCCTTTCTTCCTCTTCTCCACAGTGACATTTCTGGCCAACCTTGCAGTGAGATGACTTTCCCTACTTGCAGACCCCTGGGCACAGGTGGATGCAGACTTTCCATTTGCTTCAGTTTTTAAGGAGTGAAGTGATTCAGAGGACTGAACTGAGAAAAAAAAAAAGCCTTTAAAATAACTCATCACTTCTGAAAATGTATGCTATAAACATTTTCTACCCTGTATGGGAACTGTTGAATCATGGCCTGAACCTCTGATTGACCACCTGAGGTGAGTGCTGAGTCAGCTGCAGGGACACAGGTGAATGCAATTTCACCTGAGTGACTGGAAGGGATGGAGCCTGGCTTCACCCCTCCTAGACCCCATTTAAGGGCTGACTCCCAAGGAGGAAGGATCTCTATCTGGAGATCATTCCTCTTGGAGTCCTTCTGCGAGCCCAGGACATGGGTAAGATCTTTATTTCATTACTCTTTTGTAATGTGATAATCTCTCTGGTCCAATACCTGTTTGCAATACACCACACCAATGACTGTTGTCCGTTTGTCAGTTTTTCTTCCTGAGGCTTCATTAGATATGTATTTTTTACTTCTAAATTACTTTAAAAGAATGGCTGCCGGTGACTTCAGGGTTAGGATTTACTAGTTTTCTTAATTTCTTGCTGCTTCCCTTGATACATACGTGGTGCAAGAAGCTGCTGCTGGATGGTTGCCATATAAAATACCAGTATACTGACACCAAAGACAGCCACATTTTTATCTTTAGAGCACATTATGTTCACTTATCAGCTTTCAAAATTTTCAGCCTTTTCTAGGTCAGCCACTGCCCCTGATCTAGATTTGGATGTTGCTTGTGGACATGACCCAGAAAGGTGTGTGGCTTGCCATAATAACACAGCTGGCTCTCCATTTCAAGTTATCAGCATATCCTTGCAGCCATTTCTAGATGTATTTCTGGTAAAGGAGGACTGGCCTTTGGTTGCTTGCCTTAGGACAACTGAAAGCAATTGAAAGACTCTTTTTTGAGCTGAGGGCAGCCCAGTAAAAAATGCAGTTTCTGCAATTTATTGAATTACTAAAGTATGCAGAAATTATTAATCACTAAACATGAGAAATAACTCATGGCTTTCTTCTCTTGGTCTCACTCAACTTCAGCTGCCCTCTTTGAATTAGTCCCAGAAGACAATTATTATTTATATTACAGCAACACCTAGAGGCCCCTGCTGAAATCAGGGCACTGTTGCTCAGTGCACTGCACACACCTGCCTCATGTCCTGCCATTCCAGCTGATCAGCAAGAGGAAGAGGAGCAGTGGACACAGCAGGAGCAAATCCAGAGCATGCACCCATGCTAACTCAGGCTGTAGAGTTGCTATGCACTCTTGTCACCTAAATGGGAAGCCAGCCTTGCAACTGCACTACTCTCAGAGGTGAGACCTAATGGGCATTACTGTTGCACTGGTGCCAGGAGACCAACTGCTGGGAACCAGAGGGCTAGGGCAGTCCCCACAGTCACCAGTGAAAGGAAAGTACTTACTGGGCCAGGTAGATCCCAAGACCATCACACTGCAGGAGGACTTTCAAGCCTTGAGCACTGGCTGGAAGGAACATGAGGAAAGCAATCTGTTTGGCAGTGGAGGGGACAGCTCTGCTTCTGCCGTTCATGCCTGTGCTATCTGTTCCAGAACTGACCAGTGGAAAACTTCTGGCCTTGCTTTTTCCCACTCTGCTTGGGGTTAAAGAGGGTACAAGATGTAACAAGGTTTGGAAATCACCCAGCGGAGAGCATTCATTGTTGGCTCCAGCCTTTATTAATGGAGAGCGCTTCAGATTCAAGGCTAAATCACTGGCTGAAGAGGACAGGAGCAGACAAAAGGCAAGGGGTACTGCATGTGACCTGCGAGCTGGAAGTGTAACAAGAACGATTTGGAAATACTGCAAAGAGCAAACTGATCCTGGTGGCAGTGTCAATAGCCTCCCCTGTGAGCACTAATTGTATTATTACGAAAACAGACTAACACAAAACTAAAGCACAGAAACATACATTTAAGATCTGGCCAGATGCCAGTGCGCTCAAGACACATCCTTCATACCAGCTGAATTATGATGCTGTGCTATTTCTTTTGCTGTAGCGCTTAAGAGTGCTAATTGTCAACCCATGTCCTGCCATGGACTGTACCATAAAAACACAGATGGCCGGCACAGCACCCATCCCAAAAAGCCTATACTGCATGTCCAAGGTCAGAGGGGTGGAGGCAGTTTAAGATAGAGCAGGCCAGCTAGGTGGACATTTGTCTCCAGGTATCCATGGCCAAGCTGTTGTCAAGGCAGAGAAGATGGCTTTGAGGGAGAACTGTGTGACTTTGCTGATGCTTCTGGTGAGATTATCACTGATGTGGAATATAGATTTTTTTTTTAGATGTTTCCCCTTCTACCTTCAAGCCTCTTACTATACAGCTACCAAGTGAAATGCTCCAAAACAAATATATTGCAATCTCCTGCACAGAAACAGTTCATGCAGACAAGCATCAGCAGTTGCTTGGGAGCAGATAGGATCATTGCAAGCAATACATCAGGTCCTCGCTTGATGCTTCAAGTTTAAATAATAGCAGCTTCCATTTCCTGGGTCACAAACAGCAAGTATTTGCCAATGATACCTTAGTAATTTGCAAAGCAGGGAAGAAGGGACGACCCCCCCCGACTTTATTTTTGGCTAATCAGATGATGATGAAGAGCATGTTTGTGTATGGGAGAGGAGCTGGGGTCATGGGGCCAGAGCCACATGGGGGGGATTTGTATGCAATGGGAATAAATCTGTGAAAATGTGTAAGCGGAGCTGCAGAAGGAAATCTGCAGCCGCCTGAGCCAGGCGGTTGAATGGCAGAGAGGATGGAGGCTATTTGAATACTGATGTGGCCCTCACTTTCTTCCATTTCCATTAATGACATGCTCATCAAGGGCAAACAATGGGACCGGCTGCCTGCGCCTGTCACACTGTGTGGGTGCTGGGAATGCCAGGCTGTCATCCCGGGGCTGCATTTAGAGACCTGCACGCTAATAAGAAGTGCTCTGTGCCGTCAGTGCAGACAGGTGCTTCCGAGGCTGGGACATGCTCCATTCCCTTCCCCTGAAACCCTCCTCTCCCAGCCCCCTGACAGACACCATGAAATGCACAAATTAACAGCCCCATCATGTTGGGCTGCTGCTGCCTGCGGTGAAAGCAGAAAATCAAGTTGTCACCCAGGGTACAGTGATAAAGCCACAGCCTCATTTCTCTGTTGGTGCCCTATAATAGCAAATGCCAGACAGCTGGATGGATTGGGAGGTTTTAGATTAGGCTCCCGGTGCACTTTGGCCACTGAATTAGCAGTTGCTGTTTTCATGCGTATTATTCGTGTGCAAAGCAAACATCTGGAGAAAGCAAAGGCTCTAGGGTCAGATATTCGATGTGTCTTTTCCCCTAATGAAGCGGATACAACCAAAATTGTTCAGTGCTTTTGGAAAAAAAATTTCTCCCCCTCAGTGAAAAAGCAGAAACCCTCCCAGATTTGCCTTTGGAGGCCTTCCCAGCAAATGCAAGCATTTGCCCATGGCCAAACTGAACAAGGCTCTCCAACCAAGGCAAGTTTGTAATTCTACAGAAAAAGTGGCTGGAGGAAAGTCAAAGCAGATCTTTGTGGTAAGGTGAAATGTTTGAAGGCATTTTATCTTCATAGCACAGCATCCCTCCCTGGCAGTGGGCTGTTCTCACAGCCACCCAAGTCCCACTGCAGTAACAGGGGTTTAAGCCTTTCACGCTTGAATAGCTCAGCTGCAGATGAGAACTGGTGGCCAGAGGTCAGAATCCAAAGCAGGGCCAAAGCTGCTCTGAAATTTCTGTTGCCACGGGACAAGGGCAGATATCTGGGATTCTGAAAGTAAAACCAAGCCAAAATGGAACTGAAAACAGCAGAACTAGATGGCACTGTGAGTGGCCAGATTTGCCCCAGAAAGCACCGAAGCAGCCTTAAGGAACAAAGGGGTCTGAGCCCTTCAGACTCCAAGGAGTTTAATGACATAATGGCCTGAGAACTTCAACATAAAACAGGAAGAGCAACTAACGAAACTTATAACATAAAACCCCCCTCCTGTCATTTTTATAGTAATAGTAAAACACTTTATTGAATTTATGAGCTACATAATGACTATGAAGAATGTAACTTGAATTAGAACCAACTCAGAAGTATAATATCAACTATAAACCCTTTTCTATTACCCCATCCCTTTATCATCATCCTATCTTGCTCTTTTTAAATCAGGGAATATTGCTTTCTTCCAAATTTAGTCTGAGATCTGTCTCCCAACTTCTTAGTACGTCAAGCAAATCCCGGGTTTCTCAGATGGACGCGTGGCCGATTAAACAAGCTGTGGCCCACGAACAAACTGAGCTAAGGATGCATCAAGACGAAAGCAAACCACATTTCTGTGCAAGCTGCATCTGGGGAGGTGCATGGGAATATTCTGCAGGTTGTGGCTGTGAAGCTGCGCAGCGAGGCACAGCACGGCGTATTAAGGTGGTTCGGAACACAAAATGCAAGTCTTCTCTAGAAACCTTAGAAACAAAAGAGCAACCCCGGGATGCGCACAGGGAGCCAGGGAGTCCATTTAGGACTGGGTGCATTAGCAGGGCTGTGAAGCACCCTCTCTGGAGCCCTTTCTGTCCCAGGGTTTTGACACAAGTGATAAAACCTGCACAAATCCAGGGAAAGCATTGAGGGCTGTTTATGCCCCGATCCATTATTTTTGTGGGGGAGTTTGTAAATGAGTGATTGTGTGGGAGGGAAATGTACATAACACAGCTAAAGCAGCATGTTTTACTGTGTTTTCTGATTCCATTTTACTCCTTTAGTCTCTCCGGTCCCTGAGGATTTTTCTGAAGGGGCGATAAAATAAAATGGGTGAAACAAAGCCATAAGCCAGTTAAGTCTGAAAGACATGTCATCTCATCTAAAAAGAAGAAACGGACCATTTCCATGCCTAGGGCTGACAGCAACGCCTGAGCTAGCAATAGCGCTATTCCATTTGATTTATAGAATAATGGGGTGACAAATGATGACAAAAATAAACTTTTACTGCACTGAACTGCTCCTTTATTTATGAAATTTGGCCAAGTAGTGAAATCTTTTATCTGCAAGTTGTAACATGGAGTGGAAACGAGCGATTATGGTGTGGTAATAGTAATCCAGTGATGGAGGCCGAGTCAGTTGGAAATGGATTGAGGTAAAATAACTACCGCACCATGATAAATGTGAACAGCGCTTTGCTGACAGATGATCTAACAGGTGTTCATAACAACTATATAAGAGGATTTATTTATGACTAGCCACAGCCGCAGCACTGTAAATCAACTCCAGCAGCTGCACACCACTGAAACCAAGTCCCTGATGGAGAAACAGTGCAAGAACCCAAAAGAACACAATTCACTCCAGAATCTTAATCATCAAATAACATGGTTCTTTTTGTTGTTGTTGTTGTTGTTGTTGTTTTGCTTTTTTAGCAATTACACTGTGGTGCAGGAATGAGAATGACTTTCAATTATGTGAAGACACCGACTAATGTTGCCCAAAAGCAGGCTTTGTTTGGAGCAGAACAAAGACTCTTTCGGGCCCAGTGTCGATATGGTGCCCTTTTGCTATTTACTGGTAAAAGAGGCCATTTCAGTACTGTTCTGGCGTGGTGACAAGATAGTGTGGCAAGGGAAGCTGAGGGGGCTCCTCTCTCCACTGCATCAGAATCTATCCCCTTGTAGTTGGGTGAATCCGTGTATGTGAAAGGCTGGGCTGTAAAGCCCCATCAGTTAAGTGATCTGACCACAGACAAACTCAAATGCCATCAAGAAAAAACCCCCACAGCATCACAGAGATGGCCACGGGCTTTTAAACATAATTTCTTCTGCTGATCTGTGCACAGATCTGCAAACATTTGGAGGAGTGCAGCCAAAGAAGGAAACAGTGCTGAGTGGGATGCATGCCTGCTTTCTGCCAGAATGGGGTAAAGCAGCCCAGAAAACAACATAAACAGTAATTCTTTCATCACTTCTTCACTCACAATTGGTGCTATGAAACTCCATGGTGTGCAAGACACTTCCTAGGCTGATCTGGTGCATGCACAAGGTGTGAGAAGGGGCCCTGTGGCTGGGGCACAGATGAAAATGCAATACAAACGAATGGCAGGAGTCATTAAATACTGCAGGATCAAACTGAAATCCTGTATTCACTCACACCAGCCTGCTCAGGGCCCCTGCTGTGGCTGCACCTTGTTCACATCTTGTGCACCCATGTTTCCATGGTGAGGGCAAATCCATGCTCCACACAGACATGTTTTGCTTCCAGCTCTGCCTTTTCTCCTGCTTTAGCAGCTCATTTCACAGAGCTGGAGTTTCTCTCTCAAGGTGTCAGTAGCTCCCCTGGCCATCCAGGTCTTGAAGCTATGAGGGTATCAGTAGCCTTCGGTGCAGATGCTGTGAAGGGCAGCATTTTGGTCAGAAATGATGACAGTGAAGGGGTGATTTGAAGAAGTTTGCCGTCTTTTTGTGTTGTTAAGTCCAAACCTTTCTCTTTCTACAAGGCAGACAGCAAAACCAGGCCTGGGCTCAGCCTGAGGTGGGCATGGAGATGCACACATAACTCAAACAGCACCCACACATAGTCTACAAGGTGCAGGGTTGCTGTCCCTTTCCCTGTCCCCAGAAAGGGACCTAGAGAGGACTGATGTCTGAAGATACTTTTGGAAGAGCCAGCAAAACTCATTTTCTCCCTTTCTTTTATACATGCATAATGAAAAAAAAAAAAAAAGAGGATAGAATAACACCATAAAGATATATGTTTGCACACAAGGATGTACGCACAGATTTAAATGGATCAGGATTTGGGGCAGCATGGTTTCTCAGACCTTGCAGAATAGAGGCCAGATTCACCTTCTGCCTTCTAAAGCAAAACCAGTTAGCTGCAGGGATTGGAAAGCATACAGTGATGTTTGCCATCTCCTTCTAATCCAAACAGGTTCACTGGACTGTGCTACATAAAGCACAAGTATACCAGATAAGAGGAAAATAACCTTAGCAGAAGAATTGCTTTCATCAGAGTTGTGCACAAAGGCTCCTGTCAGCAATGAAGCCACACTATGCAAACACAGCAAAGCTCAGTGTCTGCATCACAAAACATTTAATATAACACACAAGTGCTACAAAAACATGCACTTTATGACAAAACAGTTGAAATATGGGGAAGGGGAGGAAGACAAACTGCAGAAATTGAAGAGAACACAACCTGATCCTCATAGGCTTGTTTCAGACACACACAGAGTCAGCTGAGTACCTGGAAGAGTTAAACTTACCTGTGCGTTGCTTACCATTGTCCCTGTTAGTGCATCTAATTGCTAAGTTAAAATTAATTCAGCCATATAAGCTACTGTATGCAAAACCAGACAGTTCAGTAATTGAATACTTTTTAAAAAGGATTAGTACTAATTATTGTGATGGACCATTACAAAAGAATACGTGCAAAAGGATTTAATCCTATCACAGAATACCGCTAATTAGCCTAAACCGCAGATCAAAAGGATTTCGAGCCCTTGTGTTTTTCTGTATCCTATCCAATACATATCTGTGTTTTCCTTTGCTAATGTACATCTCCAATTATGTTTCACTTTCTGTTATCAGTGCTATCTCGTGACAACAGATGACCTGCGCTTAAGTACGTGTTGTATTTTAAAACAGGGAAAAAATGTTAATTCCTTCCTCCAATTTATTGTTTTATTAATATTACAGAGAGCTACCTTGTTCCTGAGTTAGTAGAAAAGATGATCATGAAAAACTGAATTATCTTTTCTATGCCATTCATCATTTCACACACTGTATCGTGTCCCTGCTCTAAAAACACTTGCATTACTTCCACTGTCCTTTCACACGGTGTTCTATTTATATCTTCCATCATTTGGCTCCTAGCTCTAGAACCATTTCTATTTCTGCAGTTTTCTTCAGAAATGAATAACCAGAATTAAAGCTGAGTACACAGGAAAGAATCTATTATCCTTTTATTTGACATCATAAAACATGAAAGGAAAATAAGAGGAAAAACAGGTTATTTTGATGGTCATGCATCAAGCCAATGTTTGTGTTCTGCTGTCCATTGACGTACCAGCTTTTCATGTACCACATTCTTTCCAACAGCTTGTTGTTTTAAAATAAAGCACAAGTATGGAAATGGTTCTATTAAAAAAAAAGGGAGAGAAAAAAAACAAAACAAAACAACCCCCACAGCCCCCTGAACAACAAAGAACAAACAAACAAAAAAGCAACCTCTATTGCTTCCCCTGAACAGAAAGGACTCCAGAGGGTTGTATGCGTGTGGATGAGCAGAAACAACCATGAGGGAAAGAATCTGTCAGTCTCTCACTAAGCAGAAACTTTCTAGTTTGCCTTTGCTCTTGCTTCACGATTGTTCCAACACACTAGACCAAAACCTTAGAGTCTCTCGGAGTTTTAATTACTTTGGGCAGGACTGACTCAATAAAATCACACATCCATTCGTTGGTTTTGGTACTATGTTTCAGTTGGTAGTTATTACCGATTTTTTACATTTCTGCCTGGTTGTCTTGCAGTGGCCCCTCACCTCCTGGTCCCTAATTGGGGCCTCAATACAATTCCCTACCCATCATAGCAAAACCCGCCCCCTGTGTCCTGATTTGTACATGCAGGTATGCTTCAAGGGCTGCCTATGTCCAGGTTCTTGCAGAAGTCAGATGGTTATCAACATGCAGCTCCTGAAAAACCTGCCCATAGTGGTAACCAGCTGCTACCTGGTACAAGCAAACCACTCTGAAGTGAATTCCAGCTGGCAATTCAGACTAGCCATCTACTTCACATCCTGATAAGCTTTAACACGCCTCTATAAATGATGAAAAGTAGGAAGGGAAGTGAATAAAAATGACACGTGGCAAAAGCAAGAAACTGCTGCTAACTATTACCAACTGAATTGTGACTGAGCGCAACTTGCGCTGTTGAGATTAAGAGATGGACAGGTGCTCATGTTTAGGTTTGTGGAGAGTTGAGATTTATTGCACACATATTTTATTGTTTAAGTATCCCTCCACGGAGAAAGTTGGGAAGCCAGAATAAATCTGCAAATCACACTGTCAGTCCTGTATCTGTCAGTCTTGATACAAATACCTGTATCAAGTTACTGAACCATGGGACCAAATCACAAAGCACTGAAAAAAGTAAATTAATACCAAAAATGGCCTAAATATCCTCATTATGCACACTTCTGGTCTTTACCAGTAAACTGTATAAAGTGCTCTAAAGAGGCGGGATTCACTCAGTAACTTGTGTGACATACAGCAATAATATGCTTTCCTTCAATTGATAGTGTGGTTAAATGAAAACTTCCTCTTTTTTTCCCCCCTTATAAACGTGGTTGAAGGTTTCACAGTTGAATCTTTTCTTACAAAGTAGTTCTGCACCTTTCCCACAGCACCTTCTCACCGAGTATCTAGACCAACCTGCATTTTCTCTGTGGTGATTTTCTACTGCAAACCATTTTCCAAATGCTTGAGTCTTTTGTATCACACTTGAAAATGATAATTGAAAATCTTACTGCAAAATTAGGACTTTAGAAAGTAATATAAATGTTGACTTAAAAATCCGCATTCCCGTTGAGTGCATTAGATTCTTGTTTCTTTGTCTGAGAAATACCAACATATTTGGGTGCAATGAAACCTAGAACTATATTTCTAACAGAAGTGCAACTTCAGTACCTAGAAAAAAGTCTGTTTAGAGCTTGCCAGCAAACTCGGCTGCATATTAGGGCTACTGTGTGATTATAAATTTTTGTATAAAATTTTACAATTTACCACTATGCAGCAATGCAACATTTCTTCCTGTTGCTTGTAAAGCTAAACCAAGCAGAACCACAGAAGGACCGTGCAAGGGGTCCTGGTGACAGAGCAAGGGTGCAGAGTTATCCAGATCTCTTCTTTGTGTTACAAAAGCACCGGAATAGGCTCCCGAGGAACGGGGTTGGGTCACCATCCCTGGATGTGTTTAAAAACCATTTGGATGTGGTGCCCAGGGACATGATTTAGCAGAGGGTTGATAGGGTAGTATGGTCAGGTTGTGGTTGGACTCGATGATCTTTGAGGTCTTTTCCAAGGTGAGCAATTCTATGATCCTATGATTCTACGAAAACATCCATTGCAAAGCCATGAGTTGCTAGGGAAAGCCATGTTAGAAGTAAGAACTGATACCAGATGATAAAGCTCGGCATCTTTATGAAAACTGTCATGTAAACAGAATGTGAAGAGAAGGTCAAAATCACACTCAGGCTATAGGCACAGTTCAATAGGCAGACACCAGGGTGCCACCAACGTGGCACAGCCTTTGGACTTCTCAGCCGTAGCTCAGCAGCTGTGGTTCGGAATTTCTCTTTACCTGAAGCCATGGTTTATACACAGGTGGGAGATTTTCTAACTTAGGTATATAATAGAAAATTGACATAAAGAATCTGAATGGTTTACTAAGCTAGGCAACAGTTTATCCCAACAGTTCATCTCAATCAGTATTTTATAAATTGTCCAATTTGAAAATAAGAGTTACAAGTTTTGTTTAGTAACAAAAACGTAACTGCGCATCAGAATATTAAAATTGGAGCACAAACACAGTCAACTTTCACAAAAAGAGTTTCCTAATGCATATATAGCATCCCATCTTGTTAATATTTACCTCAAACTGACCAGTTGTATACATTACTGATGATCATCAGAGGTTCTCTAACAAAATAAGAAAGAGGCACTTTCTGCTCAAAGCACTACTTTATTGGCAGCTTAACAGAAATATTTAAGAAAATCACATCAAGTGGGAATGATATTCTTACTACATGAGTTCAGGTGCACAAGGATTTTCAGAAAGCAAACAATTTTCCTGTATTTGTTGTACAAGTGTGTGCTTCTCTGAAGTGCACACATAATTGTTGTGCATGTTGCTGGAACCTATCTATCTGCTGTTTTTAACACGACTCTTAAGCAGTGTGATTTCCCTTCAACTTCATTATCTGATATTTGTCCACTACAGTGGGAAAAGGGAGGGGGTGGAAAGAGAGGAAAGTACTCGGATAGAACAAATGGGAAATAATACATTTAAAAATGCAGATAACTGACAGTAAAATGTATGTTCTTTGGTTAGCAAGCAGGGAAAAAAGGAGACGACTTGCATACACTAGCATTCTAAAGCAGAAGAATGTCAAGAGTGTATTCTTCCCCCCACTGCCAGATGGAAGGGCTATTATTATAAATGAAAGGCAGCAGTAGTGGATGCCAGGCACTTTTGTTGTGTGCCAGATTCTGAAGTCCAGATGTAAGCAGGTTACCCCTGGGACAGGACAGGCTTCAGCTCCCGCAGCAGAACAGAACCAATCACAGTTTTCTCAGTATTTATGATGAGCTGTGCTGTAGAGCTCTCCTTCAACTCCACTGTGACTAGCATCAGTGACCCACTGTGCACAGTCTTCGCTGCAAACCTAGAGTGGATGGAAGGAAAAAAAAACAAGAAAAACGAAGTCACTGTGAACCTTGAGGCTAAAGACTAATAATGCTTTTTCCTGCAACAGTTAAATGAGCTCAATTATTAACAAAACGCCTCCAATTTCATTAGTCAATTTCAGAGGATACGCCATAAAACCATAAATGCTACAGAAAATTTCTTCATTGTTGTGCAAATATTTTAGTACTTCAGGAAAAAAAAAGGGACCGCACAGCTCTAAATTTAATAATACACATAACAAAATCCACTTAAATCAAATAATTATTTGCATTCCAAAACTTCAGCTTCTATACAGTTCTCAGGAACTATTTTAGTGTGTGTGGTTGATCCGAATTCAGTTCTATGGGGATTTTCATGGGTAAACATCATTTGGTGTTTCAAAGAAAATCCAGTGACATTAAGTGCACTAAAACACTTCCAAAAGCTACTCTGTTGTGTTTTCAGAAAAGCACACCTTCTGCCACCTCAGGAATTAATTCAGGCTAAAAATACTCAAACTCATAAAAACATCCAACACCACCCTCTGTACTAACGATAATAGCAAGACACCATCATTTTGTCTGTGATTGTATTTAATCTCCAGAATATTTATCACAAAAACGCAGTCAACATTTATGTATTTTCTACTACAACAAAGCAAACAGCAACAACAAAAAAATATGTCCAGATAAATAAAATTTAGGTCTAATGCACCATTACTGAATTCCAAGACATGAGGAATCCACTAATTACATGGAATTAAAAGCAAAACTAGCCTTTTAAGCACTACAATGGACTGAAAAGCCATTTTAGGCACAATGAACTTCTGTCAATCCTGTTAATTCATTCTGCATGCACAGCATGGCCCAAGAGACAGGAAGGATGAGGATGGCAGCAGCCTCGTCCCCCATATCCCACAAGGAGCACACCATGCTTTTTCGCTTTTTTTGTTGTTGTTGTTGTTGCTGGTTACTCGACAACAACCAAGTTTCTGCACATGGGCTTTTGAGAAGGCGAACAAGTGGGGAGCAGGTCCGCGACCCAGCCTGACCCCACTTTGCAGGGCCAATCTCCTCCTGCTGAAGGACACGTGTCTGAACCAGAGCCATCTGCCTCAATTTGCGCAACATCTTCAGCCACAAAAGGACCCAGTTAGCCCTGACAACAGCGCACAATGCAGAAAAATAAAACTGCTAGGCTGACAGCACGCTGTCGGCTATTCAAGAGTGAACCAACTGGTCAGTGTCTCATGTCTGACAATTAGCACGGGCCTCGCAAAGCGCCTGCTCGGGCCCTTAGGGATCTGTTTAATTACCATCAACATAAAGGAGGGAGTTTATCAGGAGATACTCAAAAAACTTCACTCCAGACTTAATTAAAATATTAGCCACTTAAGCAGGAAGCAGGTTCTCTTTAAACGAGAAGTAATTTCTGCCTTTTTTTCTTTTTAAACTAAGCATATCAAAATCTCATAACACATTATACTAATTAAGGAAACATGGGGCACTTCTCTAATGTCACCCATCACAGGTCAATCTATTTCTTTTGTCCGGATTACAGATACATTCAAAGACATCTCCCTGTAATGGGAGATTTTGAAACAACATCACTACTTTAAAAATTAACTACTTGGCTACTTGTATCAGTGATTTTGTCTACTTGCACTGCAGTGTAAAAGATAGCTATTTCTCTTGTTGATTTTGACAGGGGAATAATTATACAAACAGTAGTCTTATTAGTCACTTTATTTACTTAACAGTTGTGTCCTGGGACAACCCAGAGTGGATTATGTCTGAGTATGCACATACAAGGGTTGGTTGTTGGCACTCCTGCTGTGTTGCATAGCCCCAAGGCCTGATTTTACCCCTTTCATTATAACTGGAAAGTGATATGAAGTCAGTGTTCTGAGAAAGCCGGGAGAGACCAGAGCACCAGAGATGAGTTTGGTGCCAATATTTCCACAAGTGCATTTGCAAAATCTGATAGGTGATCAATACTACCTTTCCATACCTCTGCAAAGAACATGTCAATAAATGTGAGTTTTCAGGTGGTTTGCAAGGCGTGAAGGGTCTGAAACTTGGATAATTGTACACAAAATGTTAGTACTCTTAACTAGCATTGGCTAAATTTGTATAAATGGTCAGTCATCTGGAGTAGAACAGAACGAGATGACATCTTTTCACCGAAGAAAAGGATGTACAGAAGAACCACAATGGGCCTACCGCTGCTTCTGAACTTTGGAAACTGAAATCTGATCCTCAAAATGGGGAAGTTTCTGAAACCAGTTATAAGAGGTTGATTTGATTCTTGAAACGAACTCAGTTACTAAGGATGAAGCCCGTTGTCTTTTGGTTGCAATACTTAATCAGTAGAACTGATTTGCTAATTATTTAGATGTTTTAAAAACTCTGTCATTTAACAATTTGGGTAGAATCTGATTTTTAAAGTAAATACACGTTATTACATTATATGTGCTTACATTTACAAGGCCACGTGAATTTTATGATACGTGTGTTCTGCTCAACTAAATAGTTAGACCAGAAAGCTGTTAAAAATCTTCCAGCGGCAAAAATTAATCACTTTGTATAGCAAGTATTTATTCTTTGTGAGAAGCTGTGGAACAGCTTTTATTTTCCCATGAGGCCAGTAATTATTTTTACTCTTTGTGAAAGTTGATGCTGCCTTAAAGATAAGAATTTGAATCCAAATATTTTTAAAAAGATATTAAGAACAATTAAGACTTCATAGTCTGACTGAAGCCTTGGAAACTGCATTGTCAAACATTAAAATCTGACTCGTACACTGGTTGTTAGTAGAGCAAATTTCTCCAAAACAGAGAAATTGTCATTTGTGCAACTTTTGGAATAAGACATAATAATATCCACGTGGCTCTGCTGCAGCAAACAAAACAAAGGATAGGGCAGTAAACATGAAAAACAAACAAAATGATAAGAAACCCAGCAGGTACATGAGATGAAAATTCAGAAAACAGAACCAAATATTTTTAGATGGTTGTTTCTGTTATCTGCATGTTCTAGGTTTTCCCAAAGATACATATGTTTCTTTAAAAAGAACATTAAATATTCTGAGGTTACGTGACATGGCAAGAGAGAGGAGTAGTTCACAGATTTGCAGAAATATGGTATCTGTCCATAGCTACGAAAATGTATCTTATTCTAAATGAGCATCAATAAAGCACTGTGTATTTTTATAAAGTCATTCAGTCTCTCAACAGTTAAAATCAAACACATTCCTGGTTGTGAAAATAATTTTTTTTTTTTTAATGCTTGTTCTATAAGGATATTTTATTTATAATTAGTCTGAATTCCTAATAGAGGAAAAAGAACAGAATATCAGAATTACAGTGTGACAGCATTTACCAAATGCTAGCCCCACTAAGAACTAGCAGTGATTTCTTTCCTTTATTTGTTGAAAAAAGATAGCTGCAATATGCAAGAGAGGCATTTTCACTTGGAAAGATTACAAAAATTTCAAGCCGAGGATAGAGAGCAACAGAGTAACTCACTCTAAAAATCTCATCTTTAAAATTCAGCATTTGAAGAAGTGAATTTACAGCTGAACGCTATCTGGATATTTGTTCACAACAGAGCAGGGTTTGTGACACATAATTCAACAGCACTAAAGCACATGCTCTCTCCTGTCAGGCACTCTTTTTTATCTTTGATTCCTCTATTTAAACTAAATTTTCTTCTTTTTCAGTTTTATCGCTTACCAGAAACAGTGACAATGGCCCGTGGAGGCTAAAACTTTTTTTTTAAAATCCTGCACATTAAGCCTTCAATTATTGCCTGCTGAAGCAGACAGAATCCTATTAGTAAGAAAGACGATCACAAGATGCAGTGCTCTGCCCAAGCTGTAGACAAATAATTAGTCCAAAGTTCAGAAA
This sequence comes from Gallus gallus, assembly GCF_016699485.2. NCBI lineage: Eukaryota > Metazoa > Chordata > Aves > Galliformes > Phasianidae > Gallus > Gallus gallus. The sequence goes on along the minus strand of NC_052572.1, from coordinate 23,484,298 downwards.
CGTGTAATCAAGTTATGCAATGAATATATTCAAAGGAAAAAAAATACTATAGTGAGTTAGTCTTCAATTTGTAGATGTAAGAATAAACAACAATAATGTAAATTCCAGTGTATCATAAGGACATAAAAATAGTTTCAGTTTGCCCTTATATTCAGCATTTTATCTTAAAATTGGCCTACATGTATTGATTCCCTGAATATGCAGTAGAACATGAAAAAAGTATATGGAATAACATTACTATGAATTAATTCTGACCTGGGGATGCAGTAAGCTTAATGAAACAAAGCAGCAGAAGCGTACTCACAAAAAGAAACATCTTTTTCTTAACTTGGTGATCTTAACCACTCAGAAATAAACTTGCTTAACACCGGTTATTTATTCATACAATTTGATTAATGTTTATATAAAAAAATACATAATGATATTTTGGAATGCTTTATGTCTTTTCCAGACCAGTTAATGCTGCTTTAACATTTCTCTTAAAAAGAAATTGTTCAACATACCTAATTCATTACCACGAAGTAACTTATTTTCAGTATTAACTATTTTGGGGTTTAACTGTAAAATTGTAAAATAAATTACATTCAAATCTGCACCATATTTTTATCATTTAATTTTATTGTGGAAGTATTTTTTTTTGCTGAAGTATTTTTTATTGCTGAAGATTTTGAGCTTGTCCTCTGTAAACAGTGAGCAGCTCCCTGTATTTCTAACAACAGTGCATGAATCCACACAAGTCCTCAGAACTCACTGTCCAGTACACAGCAGTACTCCACATGTTCAAACGATGGTGCATGATCTTCCCCAGTATTTCCTCTTAGTTCAAAAACTTCAGCATTTTTTACTTGGATGTACTTATATATCCTTTCCAAAACTTCAAAAAGCTGAAACCTTGAATCACTGTATTTGCTCCCTGCATAGAAAACTAACTGTCATCTGATCTATTTTTTCCTCATCTATTCTATTCTTTTAATTTTTCTTAAATAGTCAAGAGTTTAAAATGGTAAGTATGAGAATTACATATGGTCCTCTTTTAAACCAAGCTATAAATTTTCAGTTGAAAAAATTTAGGTAATTCCAAGAAAATAACTCACAGAAACACATTAAAATATCAAACCTGCTCAAAGATATTTCAAATCAAAGATGTTCTCCCATTCATTTAGTTTAAGTATTAAAGGTTTTCTACTTAAACAACTGACTCAGAAGGTTCCTGTTTGTTGTTCAAAGAAAACGCTGAACATACTTTTCACTTTACAGCATTCTGATACAAAAGCAGTGCTGTCCTCTAGTGGACAGCAAACAAACTAGGCTGGAACAATCTATTTTGATTAACTTTATATCCAAAGTAACTCACTCACATGCTTTCAATATTGAGCTCAGATTTGACTTCTTAAAGTTCTTTTTAATTTTTGCAATTCACACACTAGATCCGTATGTACAGCATTATATTTAAAATGTCTTCAAATGATGTTGTAGAAAGACTTAATCTTTATCAAGTGTTTTGTACCAGTTAATCAAAATTGTCCTATGTTATCACAGAAAAACTGTGTTAGTACATGGAGGGCCATCTTGATAACAGTGAGAAAATCTCATGTTACGGAATACTAGCATTTGATTAAGAAATTAATAGTAGAAACTGCAGAACGAGTACATTCATTTTTAAAAATCCCATTTTTCTGTAAGACTAGGAATAAAAACATTCCCCTAGGAGCGGTGACTAACCAGAAAGACTTTCACTACAGGCCGACAAAAGAAAGGTAAATAGTTAGCCTAGCTGGACCTCTAAGAGGCTCTACATTAACTTATTTATTTATTTTTAATCTGGGATTCTACAGTAAACTTAAAACAATGTTAAAAGTTTACAACTTCTGTCCACAAGGAGAGCTGAAATACCCCTGGTCAGGAATACACCATTCCATTTAGAATTGTCACCTACAGCTAAAAGCTTGCAGAAAAACTCCTTTGCCTGGGGCATGTAGCCCTTTACTTAATACCTACTACAGAAATTAGGAAGCAAAATCAAGGCTGCAAGTTTGTAACAAGTTTATTTACTTCGCCACCCATTACAGCTGTCTTGAAGAGTAGAAAAAGATGACGAGGCCCAACAGCTAAAAAGCTACAGAAGCGGAACAGTCCACATAACTGCTTCTAAGGGACTCCTGCCAGAAGTGCATTTTACATCATCTGAGCTCTCAAACAGATCACCTACTTAGTAAGAAACGTCAAAAAAACAATTCTCTGTATGCACACATTAGAAACAGTCTTTAAAAATGCCTTTCTGGCTTGTAGGACTTATTTGCCAGCCCTTGAGAGCATATATTTGGATCCAAATGGAGTAATTATGACCAATTTACATCTGTTTCTCATTAATTTCTAGATTACATTTATCCTTCAATAAATGGGTGGTAGTCCTTCCTGTCTGACACACTGGAAACACCTACAGTTGTTAGCTATGGTAAGCTGATGGGGCTTCGGAACTTTCTGAGAACTCTTCAAATTTAGTATAAACTGGAAGATGACAGACAAAGATTTTCCAAGTGGACTCTTTCAAAGAGAGGTTTGTTCAGTACATACACACCAACACACATGCACAGTCACGCACCTTTTCTCCCCAAATTAAGTGTTGCAGGATAAAAAAGGTGTGGGGATGATAACATTACTAAGCAAGCCATTCTCTGATAATCAAAATTGTCTGTAAACAAAACCCTCTTTCCTTTGAGAATCAGTCTGCCAATATAACCTAAATGGGACATGACAGGTTGCAAAATGATAAAAAGGGGTGAATACAACCAGACTGCCAGGCTGATGCATGGGGTGGGGAATAAAGGCTACTGCAAAACAAGTGTTGATTCTTGGATTGATCTACTTTTCTTCCTTTTTCCCTTCATCCCTTCTTTCCTTCTTTCTTTCCTTCTTTTTCTTTCAGTATTTCATGCAAGTTTCAATACTGTCTCTACTTGCATTCACGTTCTCCAGGTTTTCAATAGTCATCCACTGCAGTATGCCTACTTTCATATGATTTCTACAGTATGTTTTTGGTTTAGCTAAAAGAGTGCAAATCTCCAAACTCCAGATGGAAAATATGTAACATCTGATAAATACTTATTCACAAAAGGTTAAAGCCGTGATCTGCAGAATAAAGGTAAGTAGATGATGCCATGCTTATTTTCTAACCTGACAATTTCATGCTACTAATTGTGGATTCCTTTCAAAACACGACAACAGCACCAGGTTAGTTCAATGGACCATCAAGTTGGTTGAGGTTAACTGTAATCTATTGTTTGTATCTACTCTGATGAGTTTAGACTTTTGTCTCACTGACTGATTACGCAATGTGCAAGTAAAATCTTCAGGAGTGAAAACTGTGGAAAAGATGCTCTACACTGCATCATTTTGCATTTCGAATGCAGAATTTGCCATTTCACTGGGGGAAACAATATAGTAAAGCACAATGCACTCTATCTAGAAAATGCTTCAGGGAGTGAAAGTGGAGAGGAAAATAGTTCAAGAAGGCCCTGTTCTTCATACCATTAAATACTTTTTCTGACACCAATGGAATCGCACTAGCATAAATGTAAGTGTGATTCGAGTTCTGAAAGAGCTTTTCTGGTATACGCTACTGCAAACACACAAAAACTTTTCTGCCATAGTTTCGAGGAAGTGGTAATGTTTTCCATCAGTGTTTCCATTATTTTCTTTCTAAGTCAAAGAACCCTGAGATACCTCTCCTTCATCCAGAGGGCCTTAAGTAATAGTAGTATTTTGACACTTTCAGGAGGATTGTAAGAACAATCTAGCGGTAAGTAAAGCCTGCAACTCCTCCTTTCCTCTACCACCGTCTGTTGTCTTCCGCTACAATTAAAGTAAAAAAAAACAACTATCCTGGTGGGAGGTTATGAAGCTGAAAATGAAGAAAACAGAAAGACACCTGAGGAACTCTTAGAATATTCATCTGAGATGGAATAAGCAACAGATATTGAAAGTAACGCTAGGATGTCTCTCAGTAAATAATGCTTGTGTTAGTTAAAAAGAAAATTCTGACTTCAGTGAAGTTTTTGTGTCATCACATTTTGAAATAGAAGAGAACAGCCTAGAATTTATATTTCATATATATATATAAGGAAATGAGTATTACTGCCAACCAAAGACGTGGTGTTGAAGGGCTGGCCCTCAGAAGAATCAACTTTGAGGGAATAAATATGCTCCGTTATGTATCCTCTTACCTTGAAGGTAAAGAAAAATACCTGTCAGACTTTCCACACTGAATACAAACAGCAGACATAATTTAACTTAGATGCATTTGTTGTTGTTTAGACTGATTTGATTCCCCATAGGAAAAAAAATACTTTTCTTTCAGTGTCTTTTCTTGTAGATATTCAAATGATACCCACAGATGGATCACAAGACTGAAAGCTTTGGGTATTTTCAGATTATTTTTGAAATCATTTGGTCAATTTCTATGTGCTCTTCAATCTATCTCCACCCTTCATCTTTTCAAATAATTAACAAACAGTAGTTCTCAGAAGATGGAAATGACTATGTAAGCTCTAAGATTTCTACAACAATCGCCATAATCACCTTTGCAAAGTATTTTAAGAGGAGTAACGCACACAAATTTTGCTGAAATTTTCAAATTCTCAGAAAAATTTTATTTTCTGTTCTGGAAAAAATCCTGTCTCTAAGTTCATTTCACATTTTTGTCTTTAATGGAAGTCTTAATACTGAAACAATGTTTCCCCTTGAGACCAAAGCTAGAGAGAACAATACATGAAATAATCGAATCCTGTGAAGAACGTGAGAGTGCACCACATGCAGCCCAAAGACCTACTAGCTTGTATAAACTCACTTTAGACACTGGTTACCACACTTAGGCAGTGAAATGGTACAACAAATTAATTTTGCAAAAATGCAAACACAAATGTGCACATTCATGTCCTGATATTGATTGATTATAATCTGGGAATTTTTGCAATATAATTTTAAATAAGTAGAACACGTCAGAAAATACAGTCTAAAATACAATCAACTGTATTATCTGACATTTTGATCTACATTCACTGACAGTTAAATTATTACTTTCTCCTAATGATAAAAATTCAGTAGCCATAGGGTAAAGAGAGTAAAAAAGCATGTTAGAAAGTGTTGCTACACTGTTATATGTACTCACCTATAGCCAATGTTTGACAGGTTTACATTTACTTCATTTTTCATTGGTGAGTGCATGCTATTCTCCTCATTTTTGTTGCAAGTATTTATTTTCAAACCTTCACTGTAGTTGCCTTAGTGATTTTAGTGCAAAAATGCAAACCTAAATAGGTCTATAAATTTAAAGAGAAGTAATTGGGTCCCACCAACATGACAACATCTTTGTCATGAGTGCAAATATGCTCAGACAGGAAAAAAACAACCCAAGAAATACGCACCTGTTCTTGCTCATTAGATAGGCTTGTATTAAACTATACTACTGCTTTTTTAATGAATATATTTCATTACCAGACAATATACATTTCTTGCCATTAGCAGTCATTAAGTAATAATACTCAAATTGCGAATGACCAACTGAGAGGTTAATGCAATTCAGCCTGCACAGTGCAGGACAACAACGTCAGGTTAAAAATAGTACTGCTTTTCCTGTGTAAAGGGGTATGTACCAAGCATTTCCAAGAAATGAACAAATCTACTCCTCACAGAATAGCAGAGTAAGATGAAACAAGTTGTTGTATACATTTTTTTCTTCCCAAATACTACTTGCAATTAAACAAACAGGACAATAGCAATACTAATGGAGAAGAAGAAAAACAATTTAAGATATTTTTATCATATTCATTACTGCTTTGTCAAGGTAAAGATGACTGTTTATTTTATCATCTTGAAATGCTGTATGTGTTGTAAAAACAAGTCACACCACACTTCTTACATCTATGATATTTTGCAAGAATAGATCCTGTTTTTTTTTTTTTAACTATAATGACAGAGTTGATTTAACTTAAACATATGTATTTCTTTCATACATACATCTGTATAAATATTTTAGTGGTTTCTTCTAGAGATATGAGAGTATTAATTAATGATGAATCATAATATCTAAGAATAATAATCTCAGATATTCATTTATCTAAGTCTAGGATTCATTAACGATAACACAGCAGTCTTTAATAGATGAACAGGTTAATCACAGCATTAATTAGTTATTGTTCTCATTTCTGTAGTTGCAACTGTAACTACATAGAATTTGTGAACTTTGCTTACAATGAAACAAATGATGGACTGTTTTCTAAACACTCATCACTTCTGGGAACTTCTAGCAGGTGTTTAAGTTGTTATAAACATGTCTCTTCTCCCTGCTGGACAATATACATGCTAACTAGTCTATAACATCTACGGTAGTCTGAATATATTCTATTCCAAATGAAAAGAACATTTCAGCAAATACTCCAAATTTTAGGATGCTCTAAAGCATACTGTATACGTCAGCACTAAAAGAACATGTCTTCAACCACTGTCTCTGAAGTAGTGTACCCAACAGCAAGTAAACTTTCAATTGAGTTACTGGCTCTCTTTGTGGAAAATTCCCTCCTCTTTATGAAAAGCCAGAGAAAGCAAGAACAAATTAGAAACTTCTCTTCCATTAGGAAACGTGTGGCTGAGTTAAGTATTAAGCTATTATTTTAGGTAGTCTTTTTGAGACTCAGTCACAAAAACAATCCATCCTTATGCACAAAGTGTCATGTGATGGATAGGGTAAAGATGGAGAACACCTGTATACCACAGACACTTTAGTCTCTCTTGATTGACACTCTCACCTAGTCTTTGAATTGATATTGAGAATGCAGACTGCATAGATCCCTGAGGGATGCAACAAATGAGGACACTTTCACGGAGGAGCAGGTGTCAATAGTGACAATCATTTCAGTGCAATCGCACTAGCTGTACCATGTTTTTATGGTGAAACAGAATTTTATCATTGACCGTATCAAACGCATAGGAAAATCCAGCTGGGTTAATGTTAATGCAGTGCAATATAAATGCCCAGTGATGCAAAAAAGACTAAATCCAAAGAAGAGAAATACCAGCTAATTTGAGCTGTGTAGGCTACATAAACATTCCAGTCATCTAAGCCAGCAAAATCTCAAAGAAAAAGATCGTTCTTTACCTTAAGAGGAGGTACATTGCTTTTATTTAAACAGCAAAATTCAGGAGGCTAAGGTAACAGCTTCCAATGATGTCTTGCTGTTATTATTTCTGTCTACTCGGTTTTCCATACATAGCAATTTTCTTGTTTGCTCTTGTCACAGGTGACAAGCCATACAGATTCACTGGACTAAATATTTTCAGTCAATCATATTACAAGCTATGATTAACAAATAGCCATATTGATTCGACTTACATTCTGTACCAATGCTTTTTGATAAAATGGGCTGAACTGGAATTAGATAGAGCCATTGACTTTCTTGGCTGATGGAAATTATCTTTTTCCTTGCACATATACAGGAAGAAGAAGAAAATGTTCAGTGTATGTTCAACCTGTACTTTAAATGATCTTCATCTTATTAAAAATAAAATAATCATGTAGTTTATGTTGTTAGATATTACAGGTAAAAAAATTAATGTGGAAAAAAAAAATCAAGCTTCTTCTCTCAGATGATATATCCAGATAAGCCTACTTTTGGAAACAGAAACAAAAGTTGGAAAAACATGTAGACACTACTAAAAGTATTGTGCTTTGAAAAGGCTATCTTTTCTCTTTGAAACAAAATGAAGAAACGGATAATTCTACCTAGCTATGTTCAGTAAGATCTGGATACTTAATGTACTGTATACGTTCAAATAAAGAGTTGACAGTATTCAAGTTAATATGTGGTTAGGATTCTATGTCACAGCCCAAGTTGCACACCATATTTGTTAAAAGTGCAGACAATAAAATTTTCCATAGTATTAGAAGATGTTGAATTTTGAACTAGTGGAAATTCATATTAAAAAATAATCATACTGCAAATGATATGTATTCTTACCTGTGTATTTTATCTTGACCAGAAGGGACTACACCTAGGTTTGCTGCCTTCATTAGTCTCTCAGTTATTACACGACTAGTAGAGTTCTGTGGAGCAACATCTATGGTAGCAGATGTCTCATTCATTCCTGTCAGCATCCCTGAAACATTACATATTTCATTACAAATTCTTTAAGATTTGTTCGCTTACCATGCATAAAACCAAAACAAGAAGAGATTTCTAAACCAACAAAAACATGCATTAAAAGTTAAATAATATGTTGAGGAAATAATTATATTTGAGATTACATAATTACATCAGTTTAATGTATTATTTGACGGGCCATGTTACTAGAAAAAAAAATTATCAGTAACTTGACAATCATATGTGTTTACTAATGCAACTGTGAAATAAGATGGTTCTTTTTCTCAAAAAGCATAACATACAAGAAGAATGGAAACACATGAATGAAATACTGGGTAAGATTGTTTTAGAAAAGTCCAGCTTCTGTAAGGCCATATAAAAAGACACCTTTCAATCATAAAATCATCATACATAATTATAATTTAATATCAAATTGCTAAAAATAAGCTTGAAATTTAGACAGTAATCACCAGATCAATTTAGTACACGAAGATAAAGTCATCATGTTAGAAACTGAGAAATTCAGTTAGCACCTCTCTCTTTTCATGATAAACTATTTGATTAAAATAATTTTAATATTACTATAAATGGAACAGAAATATCAAGATTACAACAGGGCATATGCGAAAAAAAAATAAAGAAAAATGTTCAAGGTCATTTTAAAAACAACAAAAATCCAACATTTTCTCTCCTATTAGCATTCATTGGTTGTAAGAATAATTTGCGGGACGCTCATGTTGATTAAAATCCAACAGGAACTACACCTTAGCATTGTGTGTGTATTTTTACATTATGTTCAGGAGCTGAAAACACAAACAATAGCACACAGTACTTTTGGAAGAACTATCACGTATCTGAAATCAACAATAACATTAATAATAGAAACTATGCAGAACTCTCAGAAGCCTAACATTTTAGGGCTGTACACGCAGTTCAAATCCATAGCAAATGGCACAAAGATGCTAAGTATAGCAATTAAAAAAATAAATCCAACATTTTAATGCACTAGAATGAGCATTAGCTGCTATTACAAAATAAGAAGTATCAAAGTAAAAATAGAACAGCTTATGAGTAAATAATGGGATATTTTTGAATGTGATCTGCACTTGAAGGGAACAAAAATAAGCATGCAACTTCTATAAAAATCAGCTTTATCTTGGGAATGGTACATTCTGTTTCAAATTGTTTAACTTCACTATTAGGCAAAAGCTTTAAAAAATACATACGCAGACTAGAACTGCTTTTAAGCAGAGCACGGGGACTGACATAACACTGCTGAGAGATGTGTGTACTCATTTAGGATTTAAACCTTCTCCATTAAGCTCTATTGAAGAGCAAATGCTGAATAAATGAATGCAACTATGTTTATGTTAAAAGCCTGTTTCCCGCAGCATGTAATTAAAGGAAATGTTGTACAAAGCCAGTACTTTTGTCAACCTCCTGTAAATGGAAAGATGGATAGCACTCAGAGAAGTGAATGCATTGCTTCATATTTAACCTTAACACTCTTGTCATTAATGGTTTGTCTAACTTGTTCTATAAAAGACAAGGTACTGCTCCATTGAAGTAAAATTAAAAAAATCAACTAAACCATGCTTTTCAGAACAGAAGATTCATTATCGTCGACTAATGTATTGGCATAAAGCAAAGTAACATCCTATCAAGTAAGGCACACATTCAATCTGCCTTTCCACCCCCCTTTATTTTTAACTCATGCTGTTTTATTGTTATAGGCAATTTGTACCACTCAGCATGACAGTGTAAACTGAATCAAGATTAATTTACATGCAAAAGAACACTTAGGAGAGCAGCATGGTAAGCAAATGTATTGTCTCGATTGCTGAGGTGGAAAAGAACCTGGAAAGAAAAAAGGGTGCTCTAATTAAGGGGCATCAAATATGATTGCTTGTGGTAGTCAAGGGCCAGAATGTCCAACCATTTAAAGAATTAGCATCTTGCTTCTCAGGAAGACAAGTTGGACGCATAAATTTTAATAAAATTATGAAAACAATTTGTTTACTCAACCAAGTTTCTTTCTTTTTTTTCTTTTTCTTTCTTTCTTTTTTTTTTTTTCCTTAAAGTACATACACTTACACACTTCCTGAAAACAATCAACAGAATTATTTTAAAACATGTCAGTAAGTAGCGTGGGTGGAAATCCTTATACTTGAAGTAGTTTTACATGGCTATTTTGATATCACTGTCACAAAAATTCTAACTAATCCCCACCTATAACAATCATATACCACATTTAACACTGCATGAAGCATTAGAATGTAAGAAAACTCAAGTCAGAGAGCAGCAGTTGATCTGGCTTAGCTAACTGATAAATTGAAATAACTACACATTTTTAATGGTAAAAGGAAATAAAATTGGAAAAGTTATCCTGGCAGACAACAAGGTATGTTTGCTACCAGATTAGTCCTATTCTGAATCAAGCCCCTGAGAATTTTTTCTATTGATATTTACAAAAGCAAAGGTAAAAAATTTGGATACAGAGATCCCAGCAGCAGATTCCTGACTTCTGAATTCCTGCTAAAGAAGCCCAGCTTTTCTGGAGGATGTGGTGTGATAGGATATGAAATCCTCAGGCCTGAAGTAAAAATATTTAACCAGAGACGTAAAAAGTATTTTAACAATACTATTTTTGCCCACTGCTTCAGAATTGTCAAAATATGAATGTTAGCTCACGATCAGCTCTGGGGCATTATCACACGGGAGGATCCCCCCAGTTCAGGAGGAGAGGAAAGGCAACATGGTGTAAGCAAGGCTAAACACACCATGCACAGCATGCACACAAATACAGCTTTCGCGGTTTGCTGCTACCACTAGATAGCCTTCACAGCTATGAATATTCAATAACCTGTCCATTTCCCTCTCCTTATGCCATCAGGAATAAAATGAACAAAAAAACACAGATGTAACAGACAATACAAAACAGCATAGCGTAATTGAGTAAAGATGTGAAGCAATGAATTGACTTCTACGTTTCAGTATAATGCTGGGTATTTCTCTTTAGCATTCTGATTAGATTATACACACAGTTTTGATGTAAAAATCCTTAAAACCTGTGCGTACTCTCATTCTCCCCCAGTACAGTCTTGCCTCTCTAATATTCTCCTCATTCCTTTACTGTTTTCTTCCCCTACTTGTTTTGGATGCAAATAAAATCAGGCATTTCCTATTACGAGACTTGAAACATCTCATGTCCAAAAAGACAATAAATAAATAAATAAGAAAACAAACAAATGAAAGCATGATAAGCAAAAAACAAGTTTATAAATCAGATTCATTTGGAGAATACAGACACATGGAAGTTAAACGCAAAATAGAATAATACATACTAACTTCTAAACTGCCCTGCATTTATTACTGCAATTCAGATTTTTCATTTAGCAAGAGCACATAGTAATTCTCTTCAAATACTAGCTGTTCCTAGATACCTGTAATAAATACTTAGGTAAAATTTGGAATGGAGACCTCTATTACTAGGAATATTCTGAAACAGCTGATATCTATAATAACAACAACAAAAAAAAGCAACTGCAAAGGTTTTTAAACCTGTGGTAAATTTGCCAGCATCAAGTCCTGCATCAAAGAATGAATTCAGGGAGACAGAGAGAGCAATACAGAAATGCCAAGAGACCTTCATGGATTTACAAATACTTCATATAAACAAATTTTCAAATAGCTTTATTCAGAGTAGCCTTTCTGCTCTATTAAACATAGCAAACAGCTGCCAGATTTATTCAGACAAATAATCAACAACCATAGAAGTAAAATGGCAGAAGAAAAAGGAATTTTGGCAACAACTCCACAGAGGAACACAGCTATTCTCCAAGTACACTTCTTCTATGTGCTCGTGGTTCTGTATGGCCAGTCAGGAGGAAAAAAAGCCCTCAGTCACAGCAAAATGTACAAAAACTCTATCCAAGTATCTCAAAGCAAGCAAATATAAAAACACGGGGAAAGGACTGCAGTAACCTGCTTTTCTTTCCCTACAGTCGCAACTACACATTTTAGAAGGGAACGGTTTAAAATAAATGTGCTACAGACTCATTCAATCACTCACCTTGGGTTGCTGAGCAGGTATAAAGCACAGAGGCAGGCTTTAGCAAGCAAAGGGTAAGAACAGCAGATAAGTATAAATGGGTTAAGAAAACAAAGCACAACCCTAACTTTTCATTGCAACAGTAAGGTTAACAGAAAATGGTCTAGGCAATATTTAAACTACTTTTTAATTATTCAAAAATACAAACACAAGAAATGCTCCAAAGCAATAATTATTAATACACAGACTTACTCATTGGTGTTCTCGACTGCTTGATGGATATACTGAGTTTCTGAGCATTACATAGCAATGAGACAGGATCCCACGTGTATATTCTTATCTCAGTGTAGAAAGATTTACACATGTAAATCCCATACACTGAGATAGATGAATGAGTAAACACTGTTGCATTTGAATGCATCCAAAATGCAATTATTTATATTTTAAAATGTCCAGGAACTACATTCAACTTAAGGGTAGTAGTAAGGAATGTTTATTTAACTCCCACTCTTCTACTTCCAACTACATTGTTCTCTAATTATTTTGTATAATACAATTTGAGTTATAATTGAGAGCTCACAAAGATTTCTGTTTGGACTAGGAGAAAAAACTTAGTCTTTAAAGATACAATGTTAAAAGAATTCCTGCTCAAGTATATAGAAGACAAGCATATTCTTTTCATACAAAGTGCTTGAACGAAAAATATGCAAATTTCAAGTAACTGAAGAACAAGTACAATACTGGTATTTAAGAGCAGCCTTGGAAAAAAGACTAGTAAATACATACAAGAGTATCAATATGTATTTGATTAACTTCTGGAAGCTGGAGTTCCAACTTTCTGCTTTACTGCTAGCAGGGAGCAATATATTTCAGGACAGAAGATAAAACTCTGAGCCAAAAGACTGTTTCAGGGTGAAGGGTGGTGTCTGTGTTTTTAAAGGCACACTGAACACCTGTCAAATAGCACTGCATGTCCTTTTAAAGATATTTTTAAATTAAATCATTAGTATCAGACTGAATACTAATAGAGACTAACACAAGCAGCAACACTGGAAGCACTTGCTGTACACTTGGAAATTGAAAGCCACACAACCTCTTCTCATCCAAATACATTTACTGAAGCTTCTAAAACAGTATTTCTCACCTTGCTCCTTCTTAAAGTCTTTCTCTGACATAGTGACAGGCAAAAGCAGTTCTCCAACAGGGGGCTGAATGTTAACATTGAAATGATCATCCTTGGTGCTGGGAAAAGAGAAATTACAGAGAATCAATGAAGTGCTTCAAAATAGATTTATACATATCAGCTATGAAATCTATAAACAGTGTAAAAGCTACCTGTTTGATTTCTACCCTGTTAGCCCCAAAGTCAGCTAATTTCTTACATCAGTAAAGTTGATCCATGTTCTCCAGTACAAAGGTAGTATTAACACAGAATGTGTATTTCCCTGTTTCTGAATTGGTAATTTTCATTCATATTACGGTTAATTTTCAATCTATATAAACTATATGCTCGCACAATTATGCATTTCACAATACTTTTAAAGTAAATGTCATTCATGAATTCTGTTGTCAGAATTCAGAAATAGGACTAATTCTGGCAAAGACTAAAGGCACTATTACGGTCCAACATGTCAAAATCAAAACAGTTGGGAGTGGAAAGAAAATCATTTTCATTTTGTAACATTTCCACCTACAAACACAGCAGAATGGCTGACTTAAAAGCACACTGGAAAATGGGAGAGAGTTAAAAAAAAAAAAAATTAAATCAGGGCCTGGAGAGTAGAGATCAGTGGTACAAAGTCTAGTTGGAGGCCAGAAACAAACAGAGTACCCTAGCGCTCAATACTGGGACCAGTCCTGTTAAACATCTTCATTAATGATCTGGACCACCATTAATGATCACTGCAGGTCTTCAAAAGCTACCCAGACATGGTCCTGGACAGTCTGCTCTGGATGTCCCTGCTTTAGCAGATGCTGGACAAGATGGACCCAGAGGTCACTGCTATCTGTTGTGAAACTGCTCTCCACACCCATCCAATTCTGTAAGTTTCCAACTATTCTGTACTGGAGTTTTCCAAGTTCACAGAAACTTCACTGTGTTTGACTGACTAACTATAACTTACAGAATTCAGCTAACAATTCAGGGTCAGCAAATTCAGTCAGAATCTTTATTACAGCTTAGAAGCATGGGAAATTTTTGGAAAAGAGTACCTTTTATTTTGCTGTTGCACTAAATGGTCAATATATATTGATTGCTGATATGCCTCAGATACCCTACTTAAATATAATGATACAATCATTAGAATGGAAAATATGTTTGATCGACGGTATTTAAATTAAGTTCTAACATGTTACTGTTTTTTTCTTTTAAAAATAACTTTGAAATAATTTTGCAACTTCAAAATTTTGGAAGAGAAATGACTGATGGACTTTAGTACTACAGTACTAAAGCTTTTAATGATACTTTAATTAGTATTGTTCATTTCTCCAGCAAGTACTATATCTCATATTTAAGCAATATGCGTGTTAAATAAAGTCAGCATAAAACAAAATAGCAATTCTGTTTAACAATGATTTGATATATTGTCAGGACATGCCATTTATACATAAACTTGAATTGCAACTTCTGTAATTAGATTGCTCTGAAATGCTTGTAAGAATCTTTTCACACTAAGAGGGAACGCATGAGTATTGCTTGGATTTTAAGTGGTCCACTCACTACCTCTGCTGCTAAAAAGCAAGACATTTCCTTTCCCCTAGTGATTACGAGTTAACTCAGATGATAAACAGTGAACTATTCATAGTCTGCAGGCAGAAACTGATTGCTGGTTATTCTTTAAAAACACTGTTTTTAATGTCACTTTAGCAAACATCTAGTTTACTTTGCATTACTTTGATTTCAGAATGCTTCACAGTAAATTTACTTTTCAGCCTTTTAATAGTCTCTATCACACATGTTACAAACTAAATATAGAGATTTTATTTATTGATCTGCATCTCTTTTATTAGATCTTTATATTAGAGATGCAGTCATATCTCATTTAACTGAAGTAATTTCATAGTTCTATAATTCAGGTTGGTAGCCTCTTGAAATCATCTGGTTCCACCTCCAGCTCAGAGCAGGGCCTCCTTAGTTCACATTGCTCAAGGCCTTGTTCATTAGAGCTCTGAGTACTTCCAAAGATGGATATTAATTACATCAGATATCTAATGGCTATGTTTAATAATAAAGTTGAGTCATGCAGTACAACAATGAGAATTTTCCCCAAATATCTAGTTAACAAATTCCAGCATATTTAACTTATTTATTCATACTTTGGACATTAATTAGTATAAGCAATGTTTAGATAAAAACCTGAAGAAATGGCTCAAAGATTTGAGCATGTTAACATTTTAAAAGTGTGGCAGAGAACTGGATAAAATTGGTTAAAGCTGCACTGAAAGATCTCCTAGGTGGTGATGCTCTAATTTTCCTGAGAAATCCAGCTGAAGAAGCTTATCAGAGAATAGTTTCTCAAGCCACCAAAACATAAAAGTTTCTAAAATTCAATCCTTTATGATTGCATTTTCTGATATTAGCTAGTAAAACTGATAAGATACATCCTTGGAGAAAAACTTATTCTTAAGGAAAAGTCTGCAGAAGAAAGCTCAGAAAGAATCAAACGGTCAGGGATGTTTGAGAACAATACCTCACCACTACATAGCAGTGCCTTTTTTGGTTTTGAATTGTGAATTTAGGCACAAATAGGCAGGCATCATTACGCTTATTGTTGCCTTAATAACTGATAAACTGTAAATATTGTATTTTTAAGACTTCTGTAAGACACAACTGTCATGATATAATTCAAAGGATCATGTGAATTTATGTTTTGATGTACACAATGAAGATGAAAAAACCAAAGGTGATAATGCTCCCACAGGAACACACCAGCTCCATGACAGATGACATTGCAAGACAAACATTAAATCCTATAGACGATGTACAGCTTTAACACTCCTTCATTCGGCTGCGGTGGGAATAGCTAGCCCCTGTCACTTGAAACCAATATTCATTTTCCTTTTTCCTCTTCCTATTTTTTAAAAAAGATTGGCTACAAAAGGTAAACAGGGAGAAGTTCTCTCTGCAGTAACAAATGACCTGTGAAGAAAAGTCCTCTTCAAAATATTCTCTTTAAAACAATCTAAAATCTTTAAAACTGATATAAATGAGCACTCTTTGGGTGGCAATCTCAATTTTTAAAGCTTATTATTTTAGCAAGAGGCTGGGCAATAGTCTTCTTGCTATTTACATGCTTCTCTTTCTTTTTATTCCCAGCAGAGCAGAGGGGTATATGCTTGACTCAGAATACATCTACTGAAAAACAGCTATTTTTGTCTTATATTCAAAAGATCATCACAAATGATTAAAAAAAAAAGAATGGAAGAGGCAGACCACACTAAATTCCTGCAAAAAAATAAAAAAATAAAATAGTAGTATGGGAGACTTTGCTCATATACTCCTGCTGAAAGAATAAATGACACTCCACTTTTACATGAAAAAGACTTGAGAAATAAATAATAAAAAAAAAAAATCAGAGTGCATGTTCATGTCCAGCCTTGCTTTCTCTAGATCAGTTATCTATCTAGATATATGTGCTTTCTGGAAGTGGGCCAGCTGACTACTTTAGAGTAATGAAGTAAAGAGAAGAGTACAGGATTGCTTGACTTAATATCCAACATCTGTAAACAACTTAGTGATCTGCTGACGAAGCATTAGGGAAGGAAACGGGAAGAAACAAGTAAAAATGCAATTGACTGATGTGAAGTCAGTCCCGCTTCTCTAACATTAACTTTTAATACGTTCCGTAACATATTCTACTGCATAATTTTAATCAGATGATTTTGTGTAAGCATGTAATTTGAATGCATTTTTGCACTCAAATGAAATACTGATCGCTACCCAACTGATCCTCCTCATTTATTCTATTTTGCAGGTAGAAATTCTTCTTGGGAAGATTCCCACATCAACCTAGAGTGAGATAAGAGAATCTCATACTGCAAAAAACCTCCCTCTCTCTTGGAAAACAAAATATAGAACAAAAGTGTGTACAATAAGGTTAAACTCGCGGAGAGCAGATTAATAAGGTTTCCAAATTTCATTCATGGATTTCACCTCATTTAGGATATTGTTAGCAGGATTCTCTCTGCTATACCAACCCCTTCTGCAACAGTCTGCCAAATACTCCTCATAAAGTCCAGAGTAGATAAGGAGAAAAGACAGTTCCTTTCTCTCGTAACAGCATCACAATAGGAGAAGAGTATGTACGGGGTCCTAGCTCTTCTAGTAGTATTTGTCCTGCATTAGGTGACTGGTCCATACCTATAAAAATCTCTGCCACAGATCACACTGTTTTACCATGGTCTCATTATTCAGAGTAAGTATCAAAGGCACAAAGTTGTTGCTTTTGTGCCACTTCTCTTTCTTCTTGGGAGCCCTAATTGTATTCTTTGCACGTAAGCCTTGAGAAAAGTAGGTTTAGATGAAGAGATGCAGGGCACAGACATTTTCCCTACATGGTATTGTTTCAAAGAGAACAAAATAACATCCTGCATACTTTTCAAAATATCAGGGGAGAAGAAAACAGGTTCTCTGCAAATTAACTTTATATCCAAAGTTGTGGTTCTTTTGTAGCTTCAGGAATTGCTAAGAGAGCAAGAAGAGGGGATGAAAAACAAAGGGAAGAGGAGGTAAGGACAAGTTTCCTGCCCTTTTTTTCAGCTCTCGAAGTTGTAAATCGGACACCTCTCTTTCACCCACTAAACACCTAAAACATGTCAGAGGTCTGCCTACTGGCTTTTGCAAACACAGCCAGGAATTTGAAATTCGAAATATATGCATGCAAAACAGCCTAAGAGCATGTGTGTGCTGTAACTTCCTGCCTCTGTAACCTTCCTTGCCTTCCTTCTCTTGAGCTTTAAATGTCTTCATTCCAAGGATCCAACGCCAAATTCTGAGCTCCTAAACCTTTGTGACATACCAGATAATAAAAATAAAATAGGAGAGTGATAAGATTTTAAGACAATGATTACCAGTAGTTCAGTGATTCAGGAGAAAAAAAACACACTAAGGTAGAAATATGAATAATGGAAAAAAAAATGTTATCTACTGTCAGTGCATTATACTACAGTTAGTCTGCAACACCAAGGACCCATTCCAGGGAGCTGAGGATTCCAACCTCTCCTCTGTTCACTGATGATCACCTATTTAGCAAAGACGGAGGTCCCTTACTGGGGTGGTAGGGATGCTAACACTTACCAAGGGTAACTACGATTCAACTGCCTGACTACGATTCAACTTAAAGCCTTATCTATTCTGCTTAAAGAATGTGTAGGAAGTTCTAAAAGGAACTGCTTTTGGATCTGTGGGATCCAAAAAGGATCAATAACAATAAAAATATCTTTTCAGAACAGGAATCTCTATTTATTTAACTTTCCACTCAAGGGAAGCATTATTGTGCAGAGCACCACTGTATCTGAAACAGTGTACCCCTGCAAGGAGAAGGCACATAAAAAACTGCAATGAAGAGACTCGCATATGAGTACATAAGCTGAGCATCCTAATGCATATTCTAAATAAATGGATTAGGAACAGTTTTCAAGTCATGGCATTTCACCTCTTTTTAATTAGATGTGTGATCTTGATAAGCTTTAGTTCATAAGAATATATAATTTACTGGGGAAGTCTTTCTGAGCTCAGCCCTTTTAGCCTCTCTGTAAATACAATTTCACCTTCATTGTCCTTAATTTGTACAACAAATTCAGAAAGAGATCTAAATATTTTATTACGCATGTTATTTTTCTTCATATAGTTTGTATTTATTGAACCAACTATTACAGCAGCACATCCCCAAGCAGAAAGGTAGCATTTGCTATGCAAAACACACAGTCCGTGATTGGCATCTAAGACCAATTGATCTAGCCATTACCACTATCTCCCTACCCCCACAAGCATTACTACAAAGCTATTGATTTAAACACTGTCGATCGGTTTCCATTTTCTGATTTTGGGCAGGCCAATTAAGAAAGTGAGTAATTGTGATTACACTGCTTCAGGATCAATTACATTTGATGCAAGACAAAGTGCTCCCTTTTAGAACAACGTAAAGAAAATTATTATGATCAAGTAAACTATTGCTGGATACGCTTCTAACAAAAATGCAAAATGCACTGACAGTGTGTTCATAAAGATACATTATCAGGAAATATAAGAATATTGACACCGGGGTATGCACAATATTTGGACTACATTTTAACAAACTCTTGCAACTTATTCTTCCTTTTAGATATAACCTTTTAAAGTAGTATAAAAAATTAAGAAGGCTACAGTTGAGCTCTGATACAGGCCAAAAAATGACAGAATGCACGATATCTCCAAAGGAAACTGACATCAGGAGAATTTTGAGCAATAAATGTTGTATTTTAAACAGTAAAACAGCAAATTTAATTCAACAAATATTGTAACGATTTCTACACTATTTACTGAGAACTAGTCTCAAAGAGACAGGGCCCTATCAATTAGCAAAGGAACAAAGTAAGCAATTCCTATTCTTAATTTAATTTTAAACTTAGCTTGAGCTTTGTCATTGGACTCACATTGTCCAAATCATTAAAATGAATACACCACTGAGGTCTGAGGCAAATCTATTTACAGTGATGTTACTCATAGTCTGGTTGGTGTTCAGCATTATTGATCGGTCTTGTTTGTCTAATAGGAAAATAATAAACAATTACTAGGCAATGTTGGAGAAAGTAATCAGTTTTTATACATCACTAATACAGCAGACCTCCCAAAACATAAAGGTGATGATCTGCATAAAATCAATGTTTTATGCTACATTGCTTATCCTTCTCATTTCTAAGATTCTTAGCAATAAATTGTATAATTTTGAAAACAAATCATTAGTATACTAAAAACATAAATTTGAAAGAAAAATGTCAGTCCCTTTTTAAAAAAGAGCATTCCTGCTTGATACACTGAGCATATTTTATTCACAATAAAAACAGAATATATTTATTCATTTTGAAGCAATAATGAAAGTGTATTGCCTAGAAAGGAACTTCCCTTCACAAACAAGCCTTGCATCAGGCAACAGTCTAAACCTGTTCCCAAATTCTGTTCCCAAATTCATGTTACAAACTGTAACATGAGGTGCTTAAACTATATGCTATAGACACCTTGCTAGAGATACTACTATCTGTTAAAATGAATATGTGTGCAGAAGGCTCAAGGAGGCAAAACATATTTTCAGTACTAAAATATCCCTTCCATTAAAACAGGAAATTTAGCTTATTTTGAAGTCACTTGGGTACATTTAGATTAAAAAGCTTTTACTCCTACCTTTAATAATCTGTGAGTTGTGCAAGCTGTGCTTAATAGCAGCACATTAAAATTCCTATATTGTTGAAGAATGGGGTCCAGAAATTTCTGAAGAATGAGAGTTATCCCTAATTTAGAATGCTGCAGTGTGAATGCCTGCTCAATATCCTTTTTGCTACTGGGTATAGAAATTAGTAGTTCTTGCAACAGTATATCAAGAAATATTATTTTCAAATACGTGGGGGGAAAAAAAGATTCACAGAGATTCATATAGTGCCTTTGCCTAGTTTCAAGACAATGTAAGCTAGCATATGCCTGAATTGCTCTTAAAAGGAGGAGCTTGGCCCACAACTATTCATTCCTAATGTTTAGACACTACCAGTCCTTTTCCCTGGTTTCAAATGATGCTTTGTAACAGAGTTCTCACTGGGCGAAAAAATTTTCTGCTAGCCTAGAATGCAATGGAACTCTTCAAAATATGGATCCTGAATGTGCCAATAATGACCATAATAAACATAAATCAAGCATATAAGACAAAACCTCATTGGCCAGCCAGCTACTCGCTTTCATTCTCTCCAGTCAGCAAATTTTGGGCATTATTTCACACAGTCATGTTACAGAAGTCACAAACAGATGTAACAAGCGCTTAAGATAACAAAATTGCTCACACTATGCGCTTTTTTGATTTGCAATTTCTTAGAAAGAGAATATATTGACTGGCAATATTGACTGGAATAATGTTTGACTGGCGGACGTGATGCCCATCTTGAAAAACGGCCGGAAAGATGATCCTGGTAGCTAAAGACCTATCAGTCTCACCTCGGTGCTGGGGAAGGTTATGGAATGGATAATCTCGGGAACCATCATGGATCAATTAAAGGTCAACCAGGGGGTCAGGCCCAGACAGCATGAGTTTATGAGCAGATCCTGCCAGGTAGATCCTGTTTGACAAACCTGGTTTCGTTCTATGACAAGGTGACGAGCTTAGTGGATGAAGGTAAGACTGTCAATGTGGTCTACCTGGACTTCAGTAAAGCCTTTGATGCTGCCCCCACTGCATCCTTGTGGAGAAGCTGGCTGCCCACGGTCTGGATAGGCATATGCTATGCTGTGTGAAACACTGTCTAGCCCAAAGAGTTGTGGTCAATGGGGTTAAATCCAGTTGACAGCCAGTCATGAGCAGTGTCCCCCAGGGCCCAGTACTGGGGCCGCTTCTATTTAACATCTTCATTAACGATCTTGATGAGGGGATTGAATGCATCCTCAGTAAGTTTGCAGACAACACCAAGTTGGGAGGGAGTGTTGATCTCCCAGCGGGGAGAAAGGCACTACTGAGGGGCCTGGATAGACTGGATCGATAGGCTAAGGTAAATTGTATGAGTTTCAATAGGGCTAAGTGTTGGGTCCTGCATTTTGGTCACAACAATCCCAGGAAACCCTACAGGGTTGGGGAGGAGTGGCTGGAAAGCTGCCTGATGGAAAGGAACCTTGGTGTACTGATTCAGTTGGCTGAATATGAACCAGCAGTGTGCCCAGGTGGCCAAGAAGCCCAAAGGTATCCTGGATTGTATCAGAAATGGTGCGGTGAGCAGGACTAGGGAAGTCATCCTGCCCCTGTACTCGGCACTGGTGAGGTCTCACCTCGACTACAGTGTTCGGTTTTGGGCATCTCGGTACAGAAAGGGTATTGAGCTGCTGGAGCAGGTCCAAAGAAGGGCAACAAGGCTTGTGAAGGGCTTGGAGAATATGCCCTATGAGGAGAGAGGTCTTTTCCAACCTGAGCAATTCTATGAACCTATGATTCTATATACAAAACATTCTAGCATGCCAGTCAGATCTGACAGATCCCTTCAAGGTGGTGTTATTAAATAATCCCAGGAAGAGTGGGGAAGAAATAAAAACAAAATTTGAGAAGCAATGTAATTCTAACTTGGAAAAGGAGTTTATGCTTCTACCTGGTATTATTTATACCAAAAGAAAACAAGGACCTCTCAAACACAACCTGTCACAGAACTCTTGCACTTATACATGTAATTTCAAGCCTAGGTTTGAGACCGAATCGGCATGCTTAGAAGCAAGTGTTAAAAAAAAAAAGAAAAAAAAGAAAGACCAAAGAAAATTTGTAATTCTTGTAAAGCAGACCAGAAATTATATCTTACTTTTCTAAAAACATTTTTAGTGTCCAGCATGTTGCCAACTGTTGTTCAATTATTTAAATATCTAATGAACTGCACAACTGACACTGCAAAATAAACTCATGTTACACCTAGGGCAAAAAAATAAGCACCACATGCTATTACTTTCATTGGAGATTTCCATTCCCACTTCCATGAGAACTTACCATAACTGGAAACTGGCAGTCTGAGTAGAATCACAGAAGTCGATACCCATTGAAACAGTCACAGATCTCTCAGGCTCAAGGCATTCTACACAGAAACATTTTGAACAGCTAAAGTAAGCACGCAGAAGAACACTATAATGCACATGCAACCCTCCACAATTTCACATAATTAGAAAGCCTGTATTAGTAAAATATTTTCCAAATGCTGGAAACACAAATGAGATAATAAGAACAGGGCATATACACTAAGTTAAAGGTAAAGTGACAAAGAATACACAAAATTTATGTTTAAATGAGAAAAGCAACATTTTGGAAGAAACTGTAGATGAGATATAACTTAATTTCTGCAAAAGAAATAGCTTCACAGGACAGCTACCACCATGAAGTCATTGTTGGGGAAACAACTACTTTAAGGAGCAGGACTATGTTGTGGAACTCAATACACCTGAAATGGATAGTGTGTTCATACCTGAATTTTTCACGTTCTTTCCCATAACAGAAGAGAATTCTATTGACTGTTTGGTGACATTTTGAGTACATTATCTGATTAATAGCATTACCATTTTCTACTTTCAAATCTTTTGTGACAAACATCAATGCAGACTGGAGGATGATTGGATTGAGAAAGATGTGAATAAGGACTTGTGTGTATATGTAAAAATATGTATGACTACGCAAAACCATCACTTCCTATATTTGAAATTTGGCAAAACAGTAAGATTTTAAAATATAGAATACAATTACCTATTGGATTAAATTCATGCATCCTCATGCCTGGGGGTAACTTCTTCTCCCCTATATGAATATTCTCTATCTTCTGATCAGATGTATTCGTTAATGTCACTTGCACAGATACCATACGATCACCAAAAATGCATGGCTGTCTTGAGAACTGATAATGAGCTGATAATCCTTTTCCAGTCATCCGATGAAGCATTTCATGCATTTTTGTTGGCACAAAAACTTGGGTTGTGACCTGTTAAGTACAAAACAACAGTTGGTGAACATTTTAAGAGAAGAACAGATAAAATTACAATTAAATGCTACAATTCTCACACAGCTAGAATGCCTGCTTTCTAATCAGAATTTTGGCAAACCAGACACACGGAAGGATTTACCTACTATTGCATTTTAATAGATTTGAGTATCTTTAAAAGAGTCTAAAAATATCATTCATAATCATCCTACTGCCACAAGCAATAAGAAAAATCTCAAGGATGTTTGGGTCCTTTCTATCCTGAAGTAGCATTGTGAAAGACATTTAGTGGAGAAGAAAATCACAAGAGATAACTGTTGCTCTGGAGTTCCATAATCATGAGTTCAAGAACGCAAAAGGAAAGAATATGCACAAAACAGCGCTAAAGTGAATGTATGTTCTTCAAACAAGCTTACTTGGCTTAGGTTAAGAAATTGTATGGCAACAGAAGGAGAGTTGAAACATGGAGGTTGAAAAGGCCAAATGTTCAACACATAAATCCTGTTCGAGCAATTTGCTACAAGCTACTGAATTTTAGGAGTTAATTTCTATGATGAGTGTCCATCTTTTACCTTACATTTATAGCATTGAATGTGTAACTAAGTGAAAGAGACAGCTACAAATAAAATGATGTTTCAAGATGCTAAGTACTTAAGAAAGGAAAACTGGCTTTTATCTTGCCTTGCCTAAAAAACACTTACAGGGTGCCACACTGCCACATTTAACACTGAGGTGCTGATCTGAAGACTTTTTGCACACTTCCAGTAATATGACAAGCTGGTAAGAGCTGTGATTTACACCTAGAAGGTGATGCAGAAATGGGAGACAAAAAACACATCTCTAGAGAATCCTTTTGAAAACCTTTAGAAGTTAGTGAGCGCATAACAAACTTGACCTTACTATCTGAGCACCAACTTCTAAACCAGAAAGCAAGGCTATAATACATTTCATCTTAGATCAGTATCTGTAAAGATCAACCACTAAATGTTTAGACGTGTGGTCACTGCACTGACGAAAGCTAAAGAAAACCACACAAGGAAGTCAGTGATTGTGTATTCAGCAGTGGCTTTGGAAGGTGCCTTATTTAGATGCATTACATTGAATAACAAATAACTAATGAAGTAAAAGGCAAAAAGGCTTTCCATTCACGTAAAGCCAAACCACTACATGACTATGATTAATATAAATCACTTAGTGATGTGATACAAAAACATCCACATCAGATTTAACTTTCCCATTTCTGATTCTTTCTCTATTACAAAAAAAAAAACCCTCTGGTATGAGTTTTCTTATATACAATTAATGATCTATCAGTAACCTCTAGTGTAAAGGCTAAAAGACAGCTTCAGAATCCATCAAGTTGAAGATACTCCACAACCCTTGTGTTGACTCTGTTATTAAGATATCAAGTTATTACTAAATTTTAAGCAAATTGTCTCCATTCAGATAAAATTTAATGTGATGCACTCAGGGAGAACTTGTTTAGTTTTCCTTTGTCAGTGGAGGAAAATTAATTAATAAAACTTAAGTTTCAAAAAGGTGAATTGAGATTTTATTTGAAGTTAAGCTCAGCCTTTGACTTTAAACATTTAATTCAGATTGAATTGGACATACGTAACTGTAAAGTTATTCCCTAAAATTGCTCAGCCATTTTTCATTAACAAGCTTAAGAAATATGCTTTATTCATGTTAAAACAAGTATTTTGAAGCATCCTACTTCTCTGTGCTTACATATAGCTTTTGAAATATTATTTATTAATAGGAATGAAAGCATAAGAAGATAGTAGTCAGAAGTCCAACTTGTACATATATATCCATATACCCACAGATTGAGGAAAACTCCCTCAATACCTTTAAATTGTGACACAGACTCAAGTTTTATCAAAACCTGACTGCAATTTTTACTCAGAGAATTTAATCTCAGCCTCCTACAGCACTGCTTTTCATATTTCATTCATAATTTCACCCATTTGAGGAAATTCACTTTTATTTTCAGTATCATACCATACAAACTGGAAGACATGCAGAAGACAGCCAGAATAATAACCCATAGGACATTAATTTCCGGTTGTATTTAAAATGTCAGTACTAGAAATAAATAAAATATGTCTTTTGAACAAAGGAATTTATTTCTGGAAAACTATTATTCTTTAGACATTTTCCTGCTAGTGATGACTGTGAGATGACAAAGGCTGATGTTACTCTGATGGCAGTTTAGTGAACAGCTGTATCAGTCTGGTAAACAGATTTTTTTGTTTGTTTTATTTTAAAATTTTCAATGTATACAATTGCAATACCTATAGGAACCTATATGTCATGATACCCGCAATCATTCTGGGGTTAAACTAACCCCTCGAAGAGTTAATAAAACAAGAAGCATCTAGTAACCATGAGATAATCCTCTACAAATCTTTCACAGCATATGTTTAAATAATAGAAGTCATTTGTGTACCTTTGGATGGTTTATGAAAATAACCAATCAATTCTGCAGACACAACATTATTTCTAAAGGAAATCTATGTGACTCATGATGCCTGCAGATACACAGAGACAAACCACACATATTTTATCAGTTTATTACAGTAAGCAAATAAGCGTGGAATGAGAGTGCACATAACTGTCTACTTAACGCTTACTGAAACATTTATAAGAGCTGTTATCTCCCTAATAACAGACAGACAGTGTGCAATTTTAGAGAGGAGAAAAGCTTCATATTTTTTAACACTTCACTAAAAAGTAACTGAAGAGTGTAAAATGAAAAATACTCTGTGCAGTTAGCTGGTAATGGACCATATTATCAACTCAAGTTAGATTTATAGGATACAAACTAGTCACTAATAGTTATTTTATGACATAGCGTGTCTGCTTTTTTTGGGTGAGGATTATTAAGATTAAACTTGCAAAACTTTTTTTTTTTTTTCTTTTAAAATATACAGCTGTAGGGACTCCACAGTGATGTCACAAGGTAAAACTGTCGGTATGAACCAGATTTCCCCCCATGGAAACTGCAGATACTAAAAAATAATCCATAAGGATTATAAAGATCATCTCCAATTACAAGCCAGTAAACCCTTGGCACATGAATGTGCTTTTTTTTTTTGCCAGATCAACAAGTCCTTAATAATTAAGTTCAAGTTAATACAAAAACTGTTATTATTCAAAGTAAGAAGCACTACAGGGTTTATTAAACCTACTATAGAAAATAGAGCTGGATAGACTTTCCTCTAGGATGCATTTGTTCCTTACTTGAATAATGCTTTAATAACAAATATGGATTAAATTTTGAACCTGATTCCAACATCTATTGGTTTGGATAAAACATATACTATTGGAAAAAATATTTTCTTCTAGAAATTACAATAAATATGTTCTATTCCTCTGAATTGCATTCCGTTAAGACAGTGGACTGAATCACCTAATGTAAGCAGCCCCTCTTACTGCCCTCCTATTGGCAATATCCATGACATAATCCAAGAATGACCCGCTGAGCTGTGAGAGCCTATCCTCTCTTACACTCAGTAAAGGGCTATGCTCCAATAACTTCCAAAGAGCTAAAAGAAGAAGAGTTATCACACAGCCCAGCCACATTTACATGATCTTTCAAATCAGAGGGACAACTTAACCACAGGTTTACAGTACAAGAAGAAAGATGTAAATCCAGGCAAGCAAAGGAAATACAGCTACTGGCTGTATATGACAGCATATTTACAATATTTTGCTCCATTACCAGTTACATATTACTCATGGTCACATGGCAATGTCTGCCTTATATAGCTCTTACAAAAATAATTAATAATTCTTAAAAAAGATGAAAAAAAAAAGAGCAAGAAATTACCCTGCATTATTTCATGAGGCTGTAGGAAATGCCAAAAACAAAGCATACTTAAGTCTTGTTAATACAGCTTGCCAAACAGCATTCTCATAAAGCAAGGGGGAGACAGAACAAACAAAAATGCAATCAAGCAAGCTCATATTTTCTGTAGTCTAGAGAAGTAACAGGGTACTATAATTCTACTTGGGTTAGTTTATCTAAGACCAGTAGGCACTTGAGGAATTCATATCAAATTCATATCAAATCATATCTAAGTAAATACTTCAAATAACTTTCCCCAGAAGACTCATTCATCTGCTGCATATCTACTAAACAGATTCTGAAGTCACATATGCTATGAAGACCTTCAATTTCTAACACATTCTAACCCACTTCTTTTTGCACTGTCACCAACTCTTAAGCTCTACACTTCTTTAAATTATTAACATCAGTGAGGCTAACTGAAAATACACATATTAGTGCTCACATTTTTTAACCAGTATTAGCCAACAATTTCAGACAATTGAAAGTGAGTTCCAAAAATTCTGACTGAATTCTAACATTGTTTGAATAATACTGTTGTCTATAAAAACTTGCAAGGAAATCAAAATTAAAAAATGTCTAAGTGTCTACCACTGATCTTCTTTTACTCAGACAAAGATCACTCTCAAACAGAAGAAGGTTTTTATCATAAATCTCATAGTCTGCCTCTGTAAGGTTGCCAAAATTAATCCTTTTTTCTATTGTATTTTTTTTTAAACTCTAATATTTATGTGGTCTTAACCAGGCCTAAAATTATCCTTTCAAAAAGTAGTAAGTTCAATTTGTGAATCTTCTGTAATATTAAATAATCTCATTTTCTAATAATTTTATGTCCCTTGGATTTTTCATTGGTTCCCTTAAAATATAAAAAACTACACAGATTTCCTGTAAGTCTACAACTGAGAGCCAGTGAAATAGGTTTAATTTTGCATGTATGATACAATTTTAAAGCATTAAACTAAACCAACATACTGTTTCAATACAGATTTGCCATCTTTGCCTTTTCCTTATGGAAATATGCATAATACAGCATGTGAGCAATCCAATTATAATCATAGATTCACAGAATGGTTTGGCTTGGAAGGGACCTTAAAGACCATCCCGTTCTGACTTCCAGCCATGGGCAGGGCTGTCCCCCACCAGCTCAGGCTGCCTAGGGCCCCATCCAACCTGTACTTGAGTGCCTCCATGGATGGGGCATCCACAGCTTCTCTGGGCAGCCTGTGCCAGAACCTCACCATTCTCTGAGCAAAGAATTTCCTCCTAACATTTAAGTTAAGTCTCTCTTTTAGGATAAAACCAATCCCCCTTGGCCACAATGAGGTCCTATCGGATCATTCTTTTCTGCATGTTGAACAAGCGCAGCATGTCAGTGAAATCTTTTTAAAACCCTCAAAAGAATGAATTTCAGTAGCAACAAAAGGGGAATAATCTCATAGTTAAACCAGGATTAACATACAAACATCAAGGAAACGGCCAAACTTTGTGTCCACAAGCCTTAGTGTAAATTCAGAAAGGCGCATTCTTCTGCACAGAAGAGGTACTGCAGTACTCTAAACTTGACAACAGCAATTATGTGCATCAAGGAAAAGGCATTCTTCCAGTATACAAACAAACAGTTTTCTTCAGTATAGTTATCTGACCCTTCTGCTGACCAGCAAACTAGGTGGCAGCCTTACCTTTCATCCTAATTATGAATTTGAAATAGTGGACACTACAGATAGGGATTAATACACATTTTTGCACTGTCTAAATAACTTCAAAATACTTTTGATGAATAATTTCTAATTTAGTATTTTTGTTTTTAGCAGTCAGTATTCCTCAGCACAATATTCTTTAGCACCAGTATGTGAAAACAAGCAGTTACAAGTTATCATTTTATAGTAATATATATATGTAGATTAGATAGATAAATGATAGATATTATACATGTGCATATATGTACATGCATGTGTATATACATAAAAGGATTACAATTCCTGCATATTGACCTCTTCCATCAGAAGCACCTAGTTCAAACTTCTCCCCAGAGACACACCTCTTGTGTCAAGATAAGTGTATAAGCTAAGCTGAAATCCTTACTACACAGTACAACTTACAAGGCAAAGCAAAATCAGCCTATAACATACCATATTTCAAATCTAGCATAGGTATTTACAGATGCTGAAATGTAAATTCCACCTTTGCTGGTTTTATATGACTATATTCTAATTTTGGTCACTATATGCTAGCTGAAGCATGCAAAATGTTGTTTTGGCTTCTATCAGGCCAAATGTGATCTTAATGCACAGTAACCCACCTGTAGAGACAAAGTTCCCAAATCAACACTGAAGTGAGCACATATGACATCTGTTATCATTTCCTCAGTGCTGGTGTAGAATCTCTGCATGTGCTTGAATGTACTTCCAGTACATGATGCTGATTTACAAATATTCCCTTTGTACTTCATTTTTCATATTTTAACTGGAAAAAAAATCTATATATTGTAGTTTATGAACTTATAGCTGTCTTGAGAATATTGCTAAAATACAGCTTTTCCAAGTTTTGTTTTTAACCTTAAGCTTCATTTTTTTGTCCTTAAAAATTTGAAATTAAAAAAAAAATCATCTGCTACAGTTTGTAATTTGTTTAGAGTAATGGAGATTTATTTATAATAAGTCACCTCCTGTTTATTTATTTAAATTTGAAAGTACACATTTCTGTGGGACTTGGGAACAAAATTCATGGCATCAGTTCAATGAATTTAAGAACATGGCCTTAATTATTAGCTGTGTCTGTGCAAGGTCCCTCAGCTGATTACAAAAGACAAACTAGACAGGCAATTTTTACTCAAGTACTTCCAAAATTACCTTGGTTCTAATAGGGAGAATTTCTGTTATTGTCACCTGCATCCTCCAAAGACTGTTACCCACTCAAACAAACATAGCAGCAGGAAGACTGTGACAATGAGCATTTACTAAAACTACTTCAGCTTTAAAACAACTTTTAACACACACTTAATAATAGATTAAACTTATGATTTATGTAGCAAGAATATATTTTAATGCTGCTGCTGTTACAAAGTTCCATCAGTGAAAACAGTAGTGATCCCTGCACATTTTTCATTAAAACTTTCCAAGTTAATGTGATAGTAAAAATTTGAAGACAAACCTTCTTTTACAGTACTGAATTCCTGAGCTCCACTGTTCAACTGAAAAACCCATTTTACAGCTCTTACAAATGTAACTTTCAATAATCCTGCTGCCCCCTTTAAATCAAGAACACAGACACTAGAGACTAGAAACAGCAATTGACACTGCATGAAGCCATATAAAGAAAAATTTCCTAAGCCAAGTGAATAATGATTTAAACTGTACATTTTCATCATTTGCACACCTAGCAATGCTATTTCAGGAAGGTTTTAGAACTGCTCTTCTTTTAGTCTTAAGATACTAAGATACCACAAACTACAAAGTTATTAGGAGAAAGACATGCAAAAATGAGCTGTGTCACCAAAGTGAATTTTTTAAAAACTTATCTCTGATGTTATGGTATTAAATCACAGCATTACCCAATAGCTTTTGAAAGAGTCATCAGTCCCTCCAGTGTTCTCTGGATAGTGGCATAAGGGGACTGAAAACACTCTGAAATGATGCTGGTGTTAGAAAACTGTAGCATGTCACCTACCAGACTTCAAAGAAACAACCCTGATGATGTTTCTGGGGCAGGTGGTATGAAGGGTATCCCACCTTCCTGAATTTTCAGGAGGAACTTTCAGAATATGTTAAAATACCTTTGAAGGGATATAATTTAAAACATTATAAGTCGCAATACTGTATTTCAACAACTGTAATGACTAGCCTTTCATGTACTTCATATTGCAAGCCTAAGTTTCTTGTGACATGGCAAGCAGCATACTGGTCCATGGAAGAAATGATACTTGCATCACTAATACCTCTAAACAAGCTGAGTTAGCCTCGTGTGTATTTTTTTCCTTTCTGTGTCAAAATCTTTGATTTTAATTGATTTTTAAAATTTGGGGGCAAAATCTCATGATTTGATAATTAGGTTTTTAATTCCACATGATGGTGACTCTTCAAGTAGAAATGACGAGATGGATTCTTACACGTGTTAACCAAAACTTGATTATTTACTTTTGTTTTAACCATGCCAAGCTGAAAAAAAATGATCCCTAACAGCTTCAGAAATTAAGACATATGTTAGTTACGAATCATTTACTCCTACTGTCACCTATTTTTAATAATTAGGTAACTCCAAGGTTTATAGACTCTCAGAATATTTGCATTTATTTGGAACTCAATGTATCAAGTAGCTTATAGGGGAAACTTTGATCCAGATCAGCAAAGTATCTTCTGGTGAAACCTTAGATACTTCTCTGAAGTTCTGCTTTAAAGTGCAATCCAAGCTTTTATTAAGCATTGGCCAATCAATCAAGAAAAAGCAACTTACATCTGTTGTATCATCCTTACACTTGAAATAATACACTGTTTCCAGAAGTGGTAATTCATATACTTAGTAAAGCTTCCAGAACTCACCATATCACCATAGCAGAATATGCCAATGGGTCTCTTGATAAAAATATTTTAAAATTGAAATGAGACCTTTGCAGTTTTTCAGTCTCCTTGGTACAAAAATACAAAAACCTCACACTAAAATCAATCATACAAAAAATGACAAAAACAAAACAAAACAAACAAACAAACAAAAAAACCCAACAAAACACCAGAAAAAAGAACAACCAACAACCATGCACAATCTGCAGGAGATTTAAGAGAAGGAAGCTTCTAAAAATACATGGTACAAGAGCATGAATCTTTGAGGGCAGAGAATATGTAATGCTGTGTTTCTATTATTTTCAAGGTAAGAGCTTAATATTGTTCTTCTTACTCTGATGTAAGTAAGAGTAAAATACCCACCATAGTCTTGCAGTGCTATCTATACTCCAGCTGACAAATGCAGAAATCATAACATCAGGAAATTTTTCTACTTCATCCATTTTGCATATAATATTGGAAAACCAGAGAAGAAACACTCTAGCATGTTAAACAGCTACCATATGGACAGGTTTCAGAAAAAATATTTTCTTGCTGCATCCTAAATTTACAAAAAGTGTATTAGGTAAATGGCTGCAATGAACTGACTGTTAATGTGTGTCACACAAGCAAAATGATATCAGCAGCCTTCTAGGCACTGTATAAATTCAAATTCTATTTCTATTCCAATACTGCTTTTGCAGTTAAACAAACTTTGTCATAGGATCATCATTTACAGTGACCCTCTGAAAATAAAGTGAACACTTATTAGCACATTTTCTGGCACATGTCGTGTCTCTGTCACTAAACAATGTCTTAATTTTAAATTCCCGTTTAGAATTGCTGCTTTGACAACTACTGTCACCGTTCAAGGTCTGTACGAAGCTTCAAACTGCATATTATCACCCATTGACAAACTCGACATTTTATGAAGAGCCCCTTCTCACACTGACTTATCCTCCTTACCCTGTGTAAATAAGTAACAATTCATTTTATAACCTTGACTTTAAAGTCCAGCCTTTCCACCCTCTTTTTTCTTCTTCCTAAACAAGTGACAAAGAACAAGGAAGCTGATTGAAGGGGTCCATTATGTATCAACTTAAAGAAAGGCAAAGTGATTGATGAAACTAGCAGTCACCTTCACTGCTAGCTACTGCACCTGTATCCTTTTTGTCAAATGACCTGAAAATCCTGCTGACAGTTTAACATTCACCACAAGGATACACTCTGTAGTACTGTAGTTTTGAATATTTTTATTTGCTCAGATTTCTGGGGGGCTTTCTTTAAGATGGAAATAGAGAGTTAAGACAGTAGCAATTTTATATTATTTCCATTTATCACGTTTTTTCTAATAGTTCACTTGGCAAAACTATTAAACGATACTTGCCAATAACCTGGCAAATCACAGCTACTCTGCAGGTGTCACACAGTTAAAGAGTTTATATCACTATCATCATATTTCAGTAAAATTTACTCAGTTAATTTTTTAATTGAATAAGAAAACCAGTTTCCAAGTTTTACAGGTTTTCAGCAAATGTCATTTAAAAACAGTTATTATTTTCAGTGTTTAAATAGTACCTGGCTACTTTAACCCAATTCTGGGCCAGCAGAATGATTAAAACTTTTCTGTAAGCTTAAAAAGGTTATATGCAATGTCAAGCCCCAAACATTCTTATGCTACTGGAGCTAGTCCACTGTTCTCTCTATGAAATAAAAATTTCACTGGCAAAGTGACAACTGAGAGACAGAAATATCTCAAAAAAAAAAAAAAAAAAGCAAAAAAAAGCTGCTTTACTCTGTGGGACACAGCACCATTTCCTTTGGGCATTTATTACCTGTTAAAAACCAATCTTTTGGTGAGTGGCAGTTCAGGGTTTTTGAGAGCAAGCTGCAATATTTCTTCGGGTCTGCAGAGTCATAATTAAAGCTGAACTGAGTGGAATTGGAGAGGGAAGGTCAGCGAGGTGCCGTATGAGAGATGAGGCTGGGCTGATGGGCACCAAATGAACAAATTATGATGGGCCCCACTCAATGTGATGAGGTCAAATGCTTGTTTCTACCCACTGACAGTTCAATTTCCCTGAAATGTCTCTCGGTTCTCTATGAGCTAATTATGAATGAAAAGTTATCAACTGCCCACACCAAAAAGAGCTTTCTTGGAGCTTTTAATGTCAAAATATTGTTAGAAATGCATGCTGGCCCAGCTGCTTAGCCAAACAATGCTTGAAATAATCTAAATACAAGTGTTACACCATATACTTCTTACCTGCAGTACAGACATAAAACATCCCTCATTTCTTACTACATAAAAGGTAAAAATAATTCTGATTAAACAAATCTGTATTAATCTTACAATTACTATCAAATGGTACAATGCATGTGTTTTTGTATGAATAAGCAACATAACTTTCAAATATTAATATTTCCACATTAATATTCATTTCCAAGAAAAGACTGGTGGACATTTAGTTTTAAATTACCAATCCAGGTGCATTTTAGTGAAACTCTGAAAACTACTGATAAAGATGCATTTTTTCCATGGACTCCCAGTTTTCAGAGTAGACTCCTAATTGCATTTGTGAATCGTGTTTTGACAATTCAAGCACACATGGTTGCATATACTTCCAAAATTTTAGATATGTAGTAAGTAGGAAAAAAACAGGTTATTATAGAAGATGTATATTTGAAGTTAAAAGAAAACAGGTAAGTGAATGGAGTGGAGAGCAGGAGTATCTTATTTGCATACAGAGACTATTTCAAAGACTTCTTCTCAGAATTACTGGCTACACAAATGATACTGGCTAAACAAATGATAGCAATCTAATGCTTCAGTTCAGAATGTTATCTAATTTCCATCTTTTCAGAGCTGTTTCTAGTTGATGTGCTTATTTACAAGTCAGAAATTTTAAAGGAAAACTTCTAAGAAACAGACTTAAAACAGGAGATGAGAACTTTGCCATTTATTGTTACTTCTATATGTGTCTGCGTCCTAAACACTGCACTACATGTGACTGTGAAAGCATTAATTATACAAACTCTTAAGTTTTATTAATTTCAAACACTAATGCAACTGCAGTACAAATGCAGTTACAATTAAGATATCAAAGACAGATATTGTATCTAATACATTACGTATTAATTTAGAAAGCTGTAATTAATTTTAGAAATGAAGAACATCACATGAAATGACTTGGAGTAATGTAAGGAAAAACTCTGAATTCATTGTTCTGTTTTCTAAAAATATTATTTAAATTTTATTCTAAAGAAAGTGACTAAAATAGACAACTGTGAAAGAATAAACAGAAATTAATCTTCCATTACAGAATCCAAAGCAGTCATCTACTGTGTGAGGAGCATGTACAGCTACCACACAATAGTGAGAGTGAAGTTTCTCAGTGTAGCACAGTATTAAATACATCTAAGTAGCAGTTGCTGTCACTGCAGTTGGAATACTATCCTATTATGCACACTGTTGGTCGTGTGTTATTACAACAACAAAAGGCACAAAATCTTCACGTTTAAGTACCACAATTAACAGAGAAACATTCATTACAGAACCTTTTCAGGAAGTTGATTTTTTCTAATTCTTATTGTAATTGCATTGTTCTAATCCTGTATTATAAAGGCAGCTGCTTGCCTATCATTTGTACTTTCCTCGTTAATCCTGACTCAGTGAATTAACCTTTAATTACAGCCGTTAAAATTGAAATGAGCCTCTTGTCTGGCTGGGGCTGCCCCCTTCCAGTGCATGAGACTGATGAAAATTTTTAGGGTCAGTGAATATGTTCCATGTCATGTCTGATAGATGCTAAAGATGTGAGGAGGTAAATGTTACCTTAGAAGGATGTGGCTGAAATTTTTAAGAGCTACCTTTTATTGACAAAATAAAACAAAAATACAGCTTAGATTATCTCTCTCTTCTGTCTGAGTTTCACAGCATATTACAT
The DNA here is from genome assembly GCF_016699485.2 of Gallus gallus. Classification (NCBI taxonomy): domain Eukaryota; kingdom Metazoa; phylum Chordata; class Aves; order Galliformes; family Phasianidae; genus Gallus; species Gallus gallus. The sequence goes on along the minus strand of NC_052572.1, from coordinate 23,448,107 downwards.
ACACAGACAAACTATTTTATATACATCATCACTACGTGTTTAAAGAATAACTTATGGAATCATCATTATTATGCATTATGTGTGCTTGTTTATAAAACGTAGCACAACCTCTGTTTTCAGTAGTTTTGTCTTAAGGAGCATGATATATATATTTTTCACGTTGGACAGAAAAATTACTTTGAATTCTCTCATAGATGTAATCATCCAATTCTCAAAAAAGTGAATTAGCTTTAAGGAAAGTACTGACTTTTAATAGAAAGGAAAACAAAAATTGAGTGTCTCTTCATAGTGATTTATCTAAGGAGTTCTTTTTTTGCAACATCGTCCCTCACTCCCAAATTTGCTTGACTATTTTATATACAGGATTTTGATTTCCTAACTGCACTCACTTTACTGTTATAGCATTTTTCACTTTTAAGTACTGTATCTGAATGTTGCTTTAATCTTTGTCAGTCTAAGACAACAAAATAGTGAAACAGCACTAAATAAGGAGCACTGCTCTTAATCAAAGACCTGGCTAATCACTATACAATCTATGTCATACATGTGTTTCTAACTAAGGATTCATTAATACATAAATGTAAAATATATGTTTACATTCATGCATATATATGTGTGTGTGTGTATATGTATATGTATGTATGTATACACACTCATCTATACATACATATACATATATATTTTAAAATACAAGACCCAACATGGAGAACATCTAGTACTTAAACACACAAGTAAATCAATGAGATTATATATAGTAATAATAAATATACCACCTAGACTGGTCACATTTTTATCTATGCTAGGGTGTAATATCAAGGTGTTGTTTCTGACTCAGAAGGAGGAAAGACAGACCCTACTTGAACTTTCTAATTAAATTCTATAATTTACTTGAAAGAAAATAAGCAGAATGTTCATAATTGTAGAGCTTGCTCAGTATTGATGCATTTAATAAATGTAAGAGGGATATAACTAAGGCTTGGATATTAATAAACATTACAAATGTTTGGAAATGGATTTCTAATTAATTAGTAAAGGTGAAATCACCCTTTAAAAGACTGCTATAGGAGGGTTTTTATTTTAAATTAAGCTATCGTTTTGAAAAATGTGCAGAAGTAATTTCTGGAAGGATGTTATAATTTTCAAATGTGTGATAGAATGGATGTATTATGTTACCACCTTAAGGATGTCTTTTACAGAAAATTTTCATAAGCATGGAAAAACAAATTTAAATACCTGGGAGGTCTGTTTTGCATTCCTTATCTGTCTTGTCAATGGTTAATATCTGCTGATGAGCAGTTACATTCATCTGTAGCTCTCCAAGTGCTTCCCCAAGATAAGTAAGCATCATTATCCTCATTTTTCAGATGGAAAACTAAGAGATTGTGCTACTCCCACCAGAATAGACAGCAAGTATTAAGACAAAAATAGAACTCATGTTCCATATGTAACACCCAGTTCTGTATCCACTGGACCACACCACCTTCCCACAAGCATCAGTCACACCTCATGAGCTGCGTAGCTGAATTTTGGGTGCACAAAGAGAAAATTCCTTTTCTAACTCTTACATTTTTCACTTGTTTCATAGCTGCAAATTTTTCAGACACCCTACTAACCTCTGGAATTTGTAGAATTTGTTTCACTTGAGCTTTATGCTAGCTACAAAGCTCATACAGCACAGGGAAAAATGCAGGAAACACATATACTTTAAACCGTTCCACATGGAAGAAAACCCACCTTAAGGAATGAAGCTGGAGAGAGAGCTCTGCGTAATTCCACAAACACTGCTTAGTGCACAAGTGTGGTCAACAATGTGAAGAAGTTATAAGGACGCTCAAGGATAGAATACATGTAGCAAACCTCACCAGCAGCACTGCTCCGCCAGCCCCCCTACCAAACTTTCATGATTGAAGTCATTATATAAAAAAGCAGGCTTCAGAAAAAGTAAAAAGGAAAAATATATGGTACAGGAAAAATTTCTCCTGTTGTGAGACATAAAAAGTAGATATTTCCTACAGCAGGCTGAAAAATAAGACTATACTATACTATATAAAATATATATACTATGCTATACTATATAAAATAATACCACGGTAGGATACTATGAGCCTGCAATACTGTAAAAGATGTGGCTAACACTCCAAACTGATTTAAAGGTAACTTCTTTTGTCCAAAAAAAATATTTTAGTTGCATTCTAAGAAGGACTGTATACATTTACACAAATATAACACTATTTACTTAAAAAAACAGTAGTCATTGCTCAAACTATCTCTGCAAACACAAGGATTATTAAGTATCTACTCAACCCATTGTATGCAGTCTGTTGCAATCACTAGTGATTGCACATCTCTTTCATGCTATTAAGAAGTTAATTCTGATGACACAGACATTCCTCAGAATCTGAGAAGAACTCTGACCAGAGTTTATATACTAATTATAAATATATCTGATTATATAATAATTATTGAAAAAATAAAACTCACGAAGTAGAGCACATGCCAGTAACTACTTTGGAAGATGTACTGAAGGAATTTGCAAATTCTTACGCTTTAGGTAACTAACCCTGCCTTACAAACTGCTTACCAGACTAGACTGATGATATAATCCATTACTGTAATTCTTATGTTCCCTCTGCTTCCGAGATCCTTTACACAAGCAAAGGGACAGTCATAACACTTGCTACAACAGATTGAACACACAAAGTAACCCAAATTATAAGAATATTTTACCCTGTAAATACTACTTCAGAAACTCAGAAATTAAAATATCTCTCAAGGAGGGGGATACTATGCTAAAAATATCTCTATTTTTATTTGAAGCGGTTCATATTTACTGTTTTTTAGGAAATTCCACAAACATGCTAAATTTGAAATTAAATGTATTTATCACCTGGCTTGACAGGTCTGTAGCTCGACCTTGACTTTTGTCAAAAGCTATTATTTCTTCTCTATGCATCACCACTCTAAAGAAGTTCTCAAAATGTATCCTAGTCAAGAGTCCTGCAGAAGATTCAAGGGAGAGAAAGAAGCATGATTTACTCCTCCCTTCCTAACCAGATTCTGTGGAGCTCTGAGTAGTAGAAAATAAAAATATATTGTTGATAATATTATATTAACTTCTTTCAAAAGAATACACTGAGTATACTAAAGAAAAACAGTAAATAAAACAATACTGCTTCTACAACTATGCCACAATTCAATATGAGTAATAACTAATGAAAAGACTGAATTATTGCAGCAAATAACTTTTCTGTATCTCTTCACCACACAAATTTTCCCCTCTTTTGCTCCTTGTTTCTGTTATAAGCATTTCTCACGATTTAGCCTAGACCTTCTCCCTAGATTACACCGCAGTGGGGGAAGGGAACATACCAAGTATTTTCTCAAATCCTCCTCATCCTGGTCCCAACTTCCCTTTTAGCTCCATCCAGCTGCTGCTGCTGCCAGAGCTCATATCCAGCTGTAGTTTCTTAATACCTTTCACAACTGTAAACATTTCTTGCTACCAAAGAAGTGCTCTCTCCTCCTCATTTTTTTCCAAAGCATACATAATTATTACTAGTTATTTATTGGATACAACATGCTCAGGGATCCATGTATTTAGGAACGCAGTTGCTTGCATATTTTTACTATATGAAGCCCTAATGCAAAAAGAACAGGTGGATTAGCTACTTTTGTCATCAGCTGCGTGATCAGTAGGAACAGACAATCACTCCCTTCTTTTGCTTCTCTGATACTTAGCATAGCTCTCCTCTTCCTGCCTTCACCACTCCTGCTCACAGTATTATTTCTTGCAGCAGGTTATAATCGTCCCTGTCCTTATGTCACTCACGAGTTTTAATTTTTAGTCTCTCCTAATTTTAGAACTTCCATTTAAGGGACAATATCAATTTCTGCTGTTTTACAGATATGTCTCTCACTTCCAGTTTTTAACCGGCACCGTATCTTCACATATGTTGCAAGCCTTCAAAGGTATTTCAGCATCTAAAATTCAGTTGACTCCAAACGTATGAGTTCTGAGTGCAAATGTGTAGAAGCCTGAGTAGTAGCCTCCAATTACCTGGTTTGTTGGACCCACCTAAAAGTAAGACTGCAAGAGGGCAGAAGCACAAACATGGATGTACTGTGCTTTGCATAGAGTTTGAAGAAAGTTATCCATACATTACCAGAGAATTTCATTTTTCCTGGAACAAACTCGAACACGCATATGTATGTCTCTGTATGACAAGTAAATGTTTTATGTGTAAACAAGAATCTCAAAAGCAAATGAGCTGTGGTACAAAGCACCAGGTTGCGTACTGCAGTTTATATTCAAGACACTTTTTTTTGTTTTTGTAGATTTAAAGCAACTCAGAGCATTGCTGTAAAACAGTTCTTGTATTTATACTTTCTGTGATGTTCTGCAGCTACGAAGGAAAAACTTCTCCAAAAGAGTGTACTGAGGGACATGGTTTAGTGGGAAATGTTGGACTGGATGATCTTGGAGGTCTTTTCCAACCTTGGTCATTCTATGATTCTATGACTCTATGAACATAGAATTATAAGTTTTCTAAAAGCTGTATCCAATTACAGTCCTGAATGATTTGAATAATAGACTGCCTGACATATTCCAAGATAAGTGACTGCTACATTTCTTCAATATTAGGGTCATATACTGTACTTATCTATTTTTACTCCATGATCTCCATTGCCTGGTAATAAATTAATTTCTCACTGTTGGTTTGGCATGTGCCCTACAGTTAAATTCATTTTCTCTCCAAATGAAGGAAGAAAAAGTTTTCTGAAGTATGACAACTATTCTTATTTTTAGAACAAGTGGCCACAGATTAAATTTAGAGTATTATTTTAAGAGGGACATTCCCACATAAAGTCTCAAAAGCTCTTTTTGTATTTTCATTTTTAGAAAATTACCTGATGGCACAAAACAAGGTGACTATAATTAAATAACTACCTGCATGTAAGACTTTTTACCCTGTATGGTTATCATTTGAAAAAACAGCTTTTAACCTTAGTGTTTAATTTTTCTCGTTTCCTAGATCACAAAACACTTCAAAGGACTTCATGTACATCTGCAACTATTACCAATGACAGTGACAGCTGGAAAACAGGAAATCACCATGCAGTATCAACAACTAGTTCTGATATGACCAGTTCTATCCAGAGCAGCAAGTATAAGGAGATGTTCTAGATTCCTCACTGGTTACCAGGAACTCAGTAGTACCAAGAAAAAAAATTCTGCAGATTCAACCCTTTTATACAGAACTTCTTTCTGCACTGTGGTGTAAAATGTATGACAGTATCTCACATTTTCAGAATGTGTGAGACATGAATGACTATGCATCATATAAAGTGACTGGCTGTCCACTTTGTTACTGGCCCACCTGGAATTTAACTGAATCCCAATTTTCAGCCTTAGGCAAGGCTGATAGCCACCACATAATCTGAAAGTCTATCTTCTAAGCACAAAACCTTAAAGCCTGTAGATGTAAGACTGAATCGTTAGCTAAAATATTTTATTTCTTGAGTCAAATAATTTGTTACACATTCTTTACTTAAGAAATATTTGACTATATGATTTTACAAATGCACTGCTCTCAAATCCAACACAAAATACTTTAACAGCAGTTATTAAAGTAGCGGTGGAGGTTCTAGATATCAGCCACATAAGAAGCAAGGCTAGGCTAACAGATGCTTTCTTCTGGTCATTCTTATCAACTTTCACAAGGTTAATTACCTGTGTTGCTGTTCATTATTATTAAATTGCAAATTTGCATTGGACAAAAAAAAAAAAAAAAAAATTAAAACAAGATTAAATAAACAACATCAAGAATGCAAACTACTATTATTTAACCAACAAAGGAATGCCTTTCATGATTTTTGCTAACCTTAATTGTGCCTATAGATTTGAGATCCCCTAATGAAAAGTGGTACAAAGCAGAATGCACTAACTGTATGAATCGTGACACATACTCATATACCACTGATTGTAAATCTGTACCCTTTTTATTTGTACCCACAGCTGTGATTTGTATACTTGTGAAAAAATAATTCCAAACAGCGAAATGTTGTAATTGGAGACATGTATAGCAAACAACCACAGAACTAATAACTATGCGATTTTATGTAGCTTATTTTTGATAATGTAGCAAGTAGATCATTTGAAAGATTTGTATAGTCTGTAACTGCAATTTGTAAATATAAATCTTCCCGAGGCAGAGAAAAAAACAGATAGAAAAAGAAGTTTTAAATCCTTCAAGGCATTATTATTAAACAAGCAATATTCACCTATTTTTTCATATTACGGGAAGTATTTATTTCAGATCAAAAAGAAGCTGCCAGCTTTGCATGTAAACTAGAATTTCACAGGTGACAGTATTCCTGAAAAATTGCTTTGATGACTGCCTCAAAAATATGGTAAGCTTAAATTAAGACACCTCCCTCCACTCTTCTTTAAAGGATACTTACATCAATGACCGGTGAACCTGACAGACTTAATCCCTCTAGATCTGCTGTTAAACTTGGGGACAAAATAGCTGCTGCAGGAACTGCCACAGGAGTTGTTACAGGGTAGACTAGAAGTAAAAAAGCAATTGACACTTAATGTAAAATAAAAGAAAATACTGGGAAGGATAATAATCTACTTTCATTAAGTAAAAAGTTAATGCATCTTGACATAATTATTTTACGTTCACATGTTTCCTAATCACAAAAGATTATTTTTTTCCAGACATTGCAGCAATGGTCAATATAAACACTAAAAAAAAGAAGTAAAACACATTTTTTTTATATTCAAGATATACTGTCCTTCTTACTCACTTTTACCTTCTATTTAATCCTTCCATCTGATCCATGCTGTGCTGCACATTTTTATTTATGAGTTATGTGCAAAGTATATATAGCAACACTAACATTTCATGCATGTGTAGAAGTAAACCTGAAGAGCAGAACTGAAAAGCATAGAAAAATGTAACACCACTTTTACCCTACCTTTCCACAACTACATTTTAACCTGTTGTTTGAAATGGTCATTTTTAGTATCTTATTATAGTACCATAATGCATGATGTTGAACAAGACACAGCCATGGGTACTTGAGGAAGTAAGCTCACTTCAACAGAAATCAAGTCTAGACATAGAAAATTCTTGAAAGAAATGTTTCACATCCCAATACATTCCAAATTGTTAAACTATTCTTAGTTCTATAGTAAACAAAATAATGTATAATAATAATCTTGTATAAGAAAAGAAAATATTTGTCTGGGTAATATTTTTTTTTTGTACAACAAATTTTTGCATACAAAAAATAAACATTCAAGATTTAAGACATTTAAAATTTCATTGAATCAACTGGACTGAATTCATGCTATATGAAAAAAAACAAGATTTTAATCAAGATACTTACAGTCATCTAAATCTAAGAGAAACACATCTTGTTTATTCGGAGCTTTTCTGCCTTGTACTGTTTTTTCTCCTTTCTGTCAAAAATAGATGAATATTTCATCTTTTAGTACATCAGCAAAAGAATAATCTTTAATACTTTTATAGTGGCAATATGTATATTCATTGCTTAGAGATTAGCATTTAAAGAATTCACCTTGTGAGAAAGAGTTCTATGTACAGTTAAGGTGAACCCAAATTCCACATTCCAAGTTATGTTTTACTCCTCTGAAGCTCATGTTTAGATTTAATTTTAATAACATCTGCTACCCAAAGGAAATTTGCTGACAGATCAGACACTTCTGAGACATTTCTAAGATAGAAACTTTTTTTTTATGAGAAGAAGTCATAAGAAAGTCATTATTTGCAGAGGGGAAACCTGTAAATATAGATCTAAATAAAAAAAAGTAGAATGTCATGTTGCCTGTTCTGGCCTCCATTTCAAAGACACCACTTACAAGCTGCCACAGCTTCTTCCAGAAGTCAAGCTATACATTTCTATAGATCCCATCACAAGATCAGCAGATAGAATCACTTTCTTTGAATGGCATCACAGAGCAAAATGACCTATCTTGCCTAAAAGTGTATTCAATTTTTTCTACTATCTCAGCCTCATAGTCAGTTGCAAGCTAACACCATGCCAGGATTTTTTTTATTTTTATTTTTAATTTTGGGAGAATTTACTTCTCAAGCATACACAAAGAAAGCAGGTTGATGTTCTCACTATTTGAAGCCATTGATGTTAAAGACTGTCAGGCTTGACATGGGACAAAATGACACGGCTTTTCATTTTCTTCCAGTGAACCCATGGTTCAACCATACCATTCCCTGCGCTGCACAAAAAGAAGGGTGGCCAGCAGAGAGAAGGAAGTGACAGTCCCTCTCTGCTCTGCCCTCATGAGGCCCCAGCTGCAGTACTGCATCCTGGCCTAGGGCCCCTAGCTACAAGAAAAACATGGAGTTGTTGGACAAGGTCCAGAGGAGGACACAAGGATGATCAGAGGGCTCTCTACTCATAGGGATACCACTCCTACAAAGAAAAGCTGAGGGAGCAGTAATTGTTCAGTCTAGAGAAGAGAAGGAACCAAGGAGACCTTACAGCAGACTTAAAATACTTAAAAGGGGCCTACAAAAAGGATGAGTAAGAACTATTTGTCAGGAAGTATAGCAACAGGACAAGGGGTAATGGTTCTCAGGAAAAGCATGGTGTGATAGTGGAGCAGGCTGCCTGGAGAACATGTGGATGCCCCATCGCTGGAGCTGTCAAGGTCAGGTTGGATAGGGTACTGGGCAGCCTGAGCAGATGGGTGGCAACCCTGTATATGGAAGGGGCTTGGAACTGTATGGTCTTTAAGGTCCTTTTGAGCCATCTTTCTGTGATTCAAACAGACAGTATTCTCTTATGCGGCCACTACAAATGTGCTTTAGGTATTCTATGAGGAGAATACTCCTGTGGACAGAGCAGAATGGAAACTTTTTTATTATTATTTTTTTTATTTTTAAATCAACTGACTAGAATGTTCCTAATCACTACAGTATCCAAACATTCTATTATTGAGGGTTTATTTGATCCATGACACTCCTCTATACCAATGAAATCTTACAAAATATCTTTACATGAATCGCAGTATGATTCCATTCCTTAGCATAGTTTTGTCTTAGTCAGTGACTGCTGCACTTCTGAGTGCCAAGTCAGTCACAACTGCAAGACTGCATTTTTTTTTTCTTCCAATGTGATTATTGGCAACTCATTTGGCTACTTTTTTTTTTCCTCCTGTGAAATAAAGATAAATATTATGCTTCATAACTCACAAGTACTACCTGAATTATGTGATTACTTTTATTTGCATATAATTGAGTTACGAATTACTTCATGTATAAGAAGTCTTAGAAAAATTGAGATACACATACTTTGTCTGTTTACTGAAGACTGAAGCTAAGAAAGACTTTCTGTGACACTAAGAACCTTTTAGCTTGTTTTTCTTTATTCTGTTATTTGTTTTATCATTCTGAAGTAGTTTTTAAGTATATATCACAAAGCTCAATATGTGGATTTGTAAAGTACATTTCATTTCTGGACTTCTATTATTTTAAATCTACAGTGTAATTCATCTTCAGAAATGGAAAAGAAATCCATCAAAGAAAATTTTTTATCCTTCAAAATGAAGTAAAATAAAATGCTCGTAAGATACAAGTACAAAAACATTACATCACATTACATGCGTGGGAAGAAAAATGCCCTCTGCACAAATTATCAGAATACTGTACATAATTACAATTAGTTTACAATCAGTGAAAAAAAAAAAAAAAACCCACAAAAACCTACCAAAAAAAAACCCAACACATCAACAAAACAACAACAACACAACCCTGCCATCTGGGAAACATAAAATCAAAAGCAAAGTAAATCAAGATAAAGCTAATATTAAAGTATGATTAAGTGTTATTTTCTACTTCAATCAAGTGTGTCAAGTTTACACACATACAAAGGTACTAAAATTCATAAATACTTTCATATTCATATGTACATTTCCAGATATATGTATGCATACATTGTATACATGTTTCTGTACAAAACATCACAGAAATCTATTTAAATTAGTCTTGCCTAATATACATATATGATTATTTTTTCTTTTTTTTTTTCCAAAGAAAATAAAACAGATCAGCTTTCTAGAAATAATGAATAGTCAATGACTGCAACAAATACTATCAACAGATATTTCTAATGAGTGAAAAAAGCTTTGCATTCCAAATCAAGATAATAAAAAGGTTATGACGTGTCTGGCATTTCCCTGTAATAAATTTTATTTTTCTTTTCTTAAAATAAACCTACAATATAACCAGCTTCCTGCCAGGAGAGCTCACTATGGGAAAAGCAGAATACTAAACAAAGAAGTTAAGCTATATTCCATCAAACATTTCTCCATTTGCAATTCATCTTGGTAATAGAGATAGAACCTGGTAAATGCATATAGGACTTGAAGCAGGAGATTTCTCTTGCTCAATGCATAATTCATGTGCTCCGCCTGCAAAGTGTGTAAAATGAGAATTTCACACCGCAGCATGAGCCATGGAGCTGCAGAGAAAAGGCAGATGAAATCATATTTTGCTGTGTGAATTTTATTTCTTATCCTCCCAATATTTATACAAAACCATCATTGACAATCCAAATGCATTGACAGATCACCCACTGTTTCCATTGTGTTAGCACTTGAAAAGAGATCAGGCAGAAAGATAGACAATTTGTTTTTGTATATTTTTTAAATAGTGGATCAGGTTTTTAACAGCTGAGTGACTGTATTATACTTGTATAAGGAGGTCAACAGTAGCTGATTTAAAAATCCCTCTGCAGAGACACCTACTCACACATGCATCCTCAAATCTGGCTTTCTACTGTAGAAATGCTTAGATCATATTATGTACCTGAACACCTCCAACTATACGCATTTCAAAATTATATAAAACACTGCAGTATAAGAGAGGGACTTTTCTATTCACTGCAGCTCAATTTTGGTGAATACAACAGCTTTTACAAAGTTATTCTTCAAGAAAAAAAGAACACAAAAATATTAATAATATGTTCATGAAAAATAATCAGAAGTTTGTGTAACCTATTTCTATACTAGAAAATGCATGGATGCACGAGTGAATTAAGCTCTCATAGGAGCACAATCAAACCTTATTATGAAAACTGTGCTAAACTTGGCAATGGTATGCAACAAAATACAGGATGGTAGACAACCCTCAGAACATTTGTTACTAACAGTTCATGATTTGTGGCACACTGAACAACTATAAAAATAGACCCTACTAATTATTCCTCTCATCAATGTGTTTTTCAGAAAGTATTTTCATTTTTATTTATAAGGATAAGAAAGCCGAAAAAATCATCTCCCCATCTACACTGGCCACATTACAAATGTTCCTGTAGCAGAATAATACAAGCAGTGTCTTTTCCAATTAAAATCTTCCAGTTGAAGAACATGCCTTTCTGAGGGCCTAACTGAAAAAGTCTGATTCCTGGGTGACCTGGAGGCAGGAAGCAGAAAAAAATCCTAGTTTTTAATGGAATTAAAATACATACGAGTAGTTCCTGTAAAAGGTACTTTGATACAAGGGCTCCACATATGACTTTATCTTAAATGTTCTTTACAGCTTGTTAAATTATTGTTTTTCTTTCCAACTTTGAAGGGCTATCAGGGTTATCATCAGTGAGCTACACTTCAGATCACAAGGCTCAAAACAGGTACCTGTACAAAAATCAGTTAAGCTAGTCAGTATAATAGTCACCCTTGATTGAAAATATGTGTGATTCTCACCTCCATCTCCATATCCAATTATGCTTCTGAATCTAACCATCAGAAACATTTGTAGTACAAATGCAAGCCCCCAGCATTACTTAAACAGTGAAAAAATCCTGTGTGTTCAAGAGCATTAAATTCACTTCAGACTCCTGCCCAATTCATTCAACCTTTACTGTTTTCATATACTACTACCTTGGCCATGTCAAAAAGTTTCCAAGTGACAAAGCATTTAAGGAACATTTGGATAGTGAACTCTACGCTATCTTTTCAACTAACTTCTTGCTATCTTTTTTTACTGGCATGTATCCAAATCCACTGTTATTCAATATTTTTGTGACATTTTAAAGCTTTTTAGTTCTCCAGTTCTACATTTTGAGTCTGATCAACTCTTCTCTCAATGACTTAAAACTTCCTTTGTCCCTAGTACATTTCTTTTTAGGTGCTTCCTAAGTAAGGCTTTAAGACTACTCCAGCAAAGATCCAAATGCTTGACAACTCTTCACTGACTTCAATAAAACAATCCCAAGCTTCTTAGACATTCTGGTTCTCATATTACACAGTACATTGACTTCACACATTCTCAGGTACTGTTTTAAAATATAAAAAACTTACTTATACTGGTAGTCCTCACAAATCCTGTGAAGGAACTATAACAGTTTAAATAACTGTAGTGAAAGTAATCACAAGGGCTGTCCCTCATGCCCTGAGGAAGAAGGACAACTGCAGCAGAGGGCACACAGTTATCTGAACAGAGTTTTGTAGTGACTTCTCAGAGTAAAGCAGGAATGAGTTCCTGTTACTGTGTGGTGAAAAAATCTGTGCTACTATAAGAAGCTGCAAACTGTTAGTATGAAAGAAGTTAACTCACAATATTTAATTTCTCTGCTATGAAAAATATCTTTGAAGAAGGTATGTTATCCAATGTCATACTAGGCAGGAAACATTGATCTAATAACAGAAATACACCTCAATTTCCAAAATGCTATGATCTCCATTAATTTTTTTTTGCCTTCCTGGTAGATTATGGGAATGGACTGTAAACTCAGGTTACAACCTGGAGCTTGTAAGCAGAAGTTAAAAAAAAAAAAAGTTAAAAACCAAAGACCTTTTACATTGTAAGATCAAGATTTAGAGAAACGAAGGGCCTTTCTTCCTCAGCTAAAGGAATACACCTAAACACCTTAGTGAAGTTACAGACTGCTCTCTTAACTATTTGAAACACTTCTCCAATTGTATCACATGCAACAGAGGAGTCCTGTTTTGACTACTTAGCAGTCTATACTGAAATCCTGATCATAATGCATCAGCTTAATTTAAAATGCTTCAGATTAACACTTAGTTCTCAACGCCATGCACTGTCACTAAAATGGAAACTTCTCAGTTTCCACTAGCTAGAGTTCTAACAGCATTTTTTTTATAATGTGTATAGATGGAAATGCAAATAAATTTATGACAACAGAAAAATAACTTTCAGAAATTTTACCTTAACCTCAGCATGAAGTTCCTCATATACTTATTTTTTAAATGAAAGGTAGTTAAATAAACAGAATCCACATCTTGCAACTAGCTTCAGCTCAGTATCACTTGAATAGAATGAACTTCTAACCTCTTTTACCTTCATGAAAGTAAGCAATTAAAACTTAGCTAACACAAGGTAAGTTGCAAAAAAAACTTAGTTAACAGAAACTAAGCTGGCTCTATTGAACACTTCTGTACCTTTACACATTTCAGAATTCAATTTAAAAAAAAGATTTGAAAGATTGCCACTTCATAAATTTAGCAAGAAAGCTAATATAACTCGAAGTGATGGCACAATTTATATGCTTTATTCCTATCAAACAGGGAGCAATAAAAGTTGATTACTCATTAAGGATATTAACTGTACTGGTGTATGTATATACCTGTAGTAAATAATTCTACTAGCCTATGTATATATCTCAAGATAGATAAATTAACTTCACTGTTCTCAATGTTAACAGGAAATTTTAAAACAGAGCTAGGCAGTTCTATTTGAGAGTCTTTACAGCCTTAAGAAACTCTCTCAGATCCAGATCTTGCAGTAATTAGGATCCCATTTTAACCTAACAATCATCCCAAATCAGGCTCTTATTTCTGTGCACTCCTCATGTTTTCACCGGTTTAAAAGTAATCTAAAAAAAAATTTGGTTCCATTATTCATTATCTATGTGGAATAAGCCAAAATATAGTTTTCATTTTAAGCTATTCTTACTTGCTTAAACTATCCAACAGTTGTTATTGTTTTGGGACTAGTCTTTTCATGGAAGGTCAACAAATACTTACAAAACTTTCGTTTCTTAGCTATTAAAAAAATGACTAACCATCTCCATTCCTCAAGAAAGAAATACACAGATAGTTAGATGCATCCTTTAATATTTTATATATATACACAAATATAATGCATACACATATAAATATTTAACACATCTTACCTTACTAGAGGTAGCATTTCTAGACTTTTCAGTATCTGAGTCATTATTAGAGTCCGATTCTGACTTGGAGTTTGAAGAACTCTCCTCTGATGAACTAGACTCTGTATCAGAAGAACTGAATGTGCTTCTGCTTTTGGAGATTTCCTTTGCTTTCTTTTTAATGTCTTCTGAATCACTAGATTAAA